>NW_027431371.1:0-5732 GCF_044706935.1 Curcuma longa | reverse complement strand
CTGTGGTTACTTACAGACTGGTTTAAATTCTATAATGTCTCCAAATCATGAAGAATGCCATTGTGACACCTCTAGAAATTCCATTTATACTGACAAGAAAGAATTTGAACTGCCTCCTAGTGGAACAATAGTTTCGTCTGGAAGCTGGACAGATGTATCTATTTCAAATGGCATGTGCAAGAGCTCAGGGCATACAACTAATAAATATGTCTACAAGAGGAGGAAGCTGCAAAGAAATTCAGTTGTTCTTCTTCCAGAAGATAATAAAACAACAGATAATGACAAGGAACAATTTGAACTTCCTCCCGAGGAGGCAATAATTTCATCTGAAAGCTGTGCGCCTCCATTAATTCCAAATGAACTCTGCACAAGTTTAGGACATGATGGGTATGTGTACAAGAGGAGGAAGTTACAAAGAAATTCACTTGCTCTTCTTCCCGAAAATAATAATATATCTGATGAAAGACAAAAGTTAGGTGCCGAATTGTGTATTAGTTCTGAGGATTGTCAGTTGGAAGATAGGAAAACTGATACTGAGAGAGCTCCTGTTGATACTTGTACAACAGATACTGACTCACTTCAAGATTGTGGCCTGCATGCCATGCATTCTATTGGAGAATATGAAGCATTAGATAAAACAAAAAATGTAAAATTTCCCAAATCTTCACAGGAAAATCGTCATCTATCAAATGATAGATCTTCATCTTCAAAATCTAATTTGGAATCTACTGCAACTTTCATCAAGAGAGACACAGATGATTCTTATTCTGATGTTCTGGAACTAGGAGAATTTGATTCAGCAAGGGAGTTATGTATCTATGTCCTCAAAAGGCATGGGCTAATTGGGAACTCTTGTGCTAGCAGCAGTCATTTTGATTTAGGAGTTCTGCTTGATGATAATAGCAAACTTTCTCAGAAATGCAAAATTTGTGGGCTACTTGATGACCCACTGCAGATGCTTATTTGTGACCAATGTGATGAAACATATCATCAGTCTTGTTGTGTTCCTCGTGTGACAAAGATTCCAGTCGATGAATGGTATTGCCAACTCTGTTTCAAGAAAAAGCCAAAGCTTCTAATCAGTAAGTCACCTGATACAGTGGGTGAAATCTCCAATCACGCACATAGAACATCTCCCAGAAAGTATTCCATATCCTTCATGTTGAAGGACAGTAGGCCTTATACCACTGGAGTTCGAATTGGTAAAGATTTTCAAGCTGAAATCATGGACTGGTCTGGACCAGTTTCCAAGTATGCTAACTCTTCACGTCTCATTGAATTTCCTAGTCTGTTGAAATATTTTCTGATATGCTAATCCATATATCTGCTTTGTGGATAAAACCTGACCTAGAGTATGCATTGTTCATATTACTGAAACATTCTATTGTATTTACTAAAGACAGAACCTGATCTATTGTAATCCAAGACTACAAAATGAAATGTTTCATATGATGCAAATGGTTTGCAAACTTTGTCTTGATATCATATGTATGGACTACAAAAGTGTTGCATTGGATTGATCTAAAATTATGGCAATCAAAGAAAAGATGAATGAGTTTATAAGTTATATATGCGTTTGCTAAAAAAAACAATATGGGAATGGGACATACTCCATGCTTGAAACATTTTATTTACCTTGATTGAACTTACGGAAAATTCATAGCAAATGGAATCCACAAGTTAGCTAATAATACTTAACTTCTTGATCAATTAAAAATAGGCTAAGAAGACACTGAGCCTTTTCCAAGATGACTGCCTATTTTCTATACATGCTTAATTTTGTCCCATGGTTTATGAGAAAATATTACTAGCCTTGATGATGATAACATGATACACACTAGATTTTATTTGTGAATCCACATGTCTATTTTCTTTGTTTATTTGCTTTTTATTTGCCATTGAAGATATTCCATTCCCTTGTGCACACACAGACCCTTGTTCTGGTGGCTTTAAATTTGTCACTTAGAACTTCAGTTGGTTAGCCATGCCGTGATCCATATTGTTCCTGATGCATTTTCTTAATTATGCAGCGAAGATGATTATTTTGATGAGCCATCTGAAATGGATACTGATGAATTTGTAAGTGCAAGTTTTAAAGCTTTTATCTAAGTAATCATATTCCATGTTTATTTGGATGCTAAATGTCATGCATTCTACTAGGTTTGGAAAGGAAGAAAGACACAAAATAGTAGCGGTATTGGTAATTGGGTTCAATGCCAGGAGTTCTTGCACTTAGGTGGACCTAATGAAGGGATTATTTGCGGAAAGTGGCGCAGGTCTTTTCTTTTTCTTGTTTTTTACTAGTCTTACTAATTGGGAGACTGAATACCTATTAATATAGGTGCATCTGAAGAAAAAAAATTCCAAGTATCTTTTCAATTGACTATGGTTGGATTTGCTGGCTGCTCACGTTTGTTTACTTTTGTGTAACTTACCGACCATATGCAATATAAATCTCCTTGGTCTAAATTATTTGCAAATGATAGGATGCAAATTGAAAGTTTGAATGAAATAAACTTGAAGCTTGAAGGGTGCAGTAAAACTTTAGAAATTAAAGATTTTAAAATGAGTAAAATTAAATTTAATATCGAAATGTGATTTCTTCGTAACAAAAGCAGTGAGGTGTAGTTAAGTTGGATGGAATTTTTTTTCTTCTTATTTTGTGATTATGAGTTTTAGAGATCTTGGATCTCTTATCAAACAAGATGAAGGGGATATATCATTAATATGAAAATGATTAAGTGGTTAAAATGAAAAGGAACAGCTAGAGTTTTATTGGATAGTCTTGGATGCTTAGATAAATAAGCAAATTTTATAAATTTGGTATGATCGATCATGCTTTATCTGTTGGATTTTAGTTTATATATAATTAGAAAACAACACAATTGAGTTAGCGTAATAGAAATCAGAACCAAAAAATGAGTTTATGAGTCTATTAGAAAAATAATGCCATTATTTTAATTCAAAAATTAGTCTCCAGGCTGTGGCGAGGCAATGACCTTCTTCCCCAAAAGACGCAAGGCCTTATGGGTTATTAGAGCAGCAACCACTTCTAGACAAGACTAATTTAGGAATTAATTATATTATGCACATATAATTAAACATTAAGCATGACCCAACACTATCTATACACGCTAAACTAAGCATGATGATAAATAGTATATTCAATGCTTATTACAGTAAAGAAATAAAGCATATAATTAAATAGCATAAAAGAAAGTAATAATTATGGAAAAATTATTTTCCAACTATTATGGCCACTTTTATATCCCCCGTTCTTCTATATGCCTCCTTTGCCGTCGTGTCCTTCTTGTTTCCTTCTCCGTTGCGTCTCCGATTCTCATCGTAGCACCACGCGTCGAGAGTACAAGAAAAATAAAATTTACATCCATCGATCCTACACCCCACGAAGGGGTTTTACATGTAATCTAGATCAAACAGTAAATTAAAACTATACAGCGTCCCGCTGTGCTTAAATTATTATTACACACATGCACATCACACATACACATACATATCACAATTTAGGTCATAATAGTTGGATCTAGGAATCCTGCAACCATAGAGTTAATCTACTTGCAATTCCTACTATTATCCTGCCTAAACTTATGCATGAAAAAGTGCATAATAACTGAAACCAAACACACAGAGCCCTAACCATGCTCTGATACCATTGATGGGAAAGTCTTGAAAAACCGTTCCGGTAGATTCTTGCAGAACAAAAATTTTTCTGAAACGATCTCAAGTTGCCCGACGCGTTTAGATCGTTGGGCTCTTGTGTTTGGTTTACAGGATCCAATATAAAAGCATAATTTAATTAAAGTGGAAACATTAAATTATACCTTTGTTCCGACGTTTCGGAAGGACGAAGTTTGTACCCGAAGACCTCTTGATCTTCTGCCGTATTCCTCTCCTCTTCTCGAGCGTTGTGTGGGCAACGATCCTTCGAGAATATTGATGGCGCTGTGTTTGTATGGGAATTATTTATATACTTTTTCCCATTTATTAATTGTTGTCACTAACATGCATCAAAATTAATTAATTATTTACCAAACCTCTTATTATCGTCTTAAGAAGTAAAGGGAGGTCCGGGTCGTCTCTCTCGGACTCAATGATAGGATGTTATCCTAGATAACCTGGTGTGGGGTTTATTATGCCTTATTCATTCCTAATTATTTCTAATTCATTTATTCCTACAATTACAATAACAATCAATAATCGTTTTACAATAACATATGATACATACAATAATCAACAATCAAACCTATGATACTTACATTCAACAACTCATTTACATTTACATACACAAAATCCATAAATCTACAAATTACTCCCCCTACTATACATAAATAAACAACAACTATACATACATATACAATATATGCAGATATACATCATAATACATACAACAATTACGATTCACAATTCTTAATGCACAAATATGATTCAAATCCATAACTCCACACAACATCATCTTGAACATGTTCACAAAATTCACCACAACATCAAGAGCTCTAGATGACCTAAAGAATTCATTCCAATTTCATTAATAACGCAAATTCAAATTCAACATGAATTACACTCTTCAAACATTACATTAGCTAATGTGCACATGACAACCAATTCCAATCACTACATATGGTCCAATTACACTTGAATTAAAGCCACTCTACAATCATATATTCGTTCTGTTCACAGTTAAAGCTTCACCAAAAATTCAGTCTAAATATCCAATTCTCAACATATTCATGCTAATGAAAATTCAACCAAAACATTAATCAATAATCATCAAACAAGATATCCATTCAAATGAACCAGGGGGTTTTTCTGATACCATGACAAAACAAACAAGAACAATCAACATTTGAATTACCTCTGGTTGGAACAACAAACAAAGCAACAAACAGGAGGGGGGGGATTTTTGAATGAACTGATTAACATAACAAAATAAAATCAACTAAACCTAGGGTTAGGGTTAGAAATTGTTCTTCCCTTTCGGTTGGAACAGAGGAGACATGGGAGAATGACGGAGGTGGACGGATGGTTTCCCGGCCAACACAGAACAGCAACTTGGACTTCGATGGAATGCACGCCAACAGAGCGAACCTCGCCGGAGCTGGACTACTCCGGCAAGAAATGAACGGAGAAAGCAAGATCCGGAAGCTCCACCTCCTCTGCCCGACGCCTGCCATCCAAGAACAAAAATCAGGAAACAGAAGAAACTGGAGTCCTTACCTTGCCTTTTCCAGTGGATGAAGGATGGTCGGAGCCAAACAGGATCGACCCCCGCCTCCGAACCACATCGGCGGAGACCTTTTGCTGCTTGGACTTCGGTGGGTGCGGGCGCGACAGAGGGTTCACTGGAGAACCACTCACAGCTGCTTCCTCTGTGCGAACGGCCGTCGTGCACCGATGACTGGAGAACCACTCACAGCCCTCGTTCCGCGGCGACGGTGATTAGGGCTTCGCCTCCGAACCACTTCGGCGAAGACCCTTCGGTGGCGTCGGTGCTCAACCAACCGGCTCAAGCCTCTGCTGCTGTGCTGACCGGAGGGGGGAAGGGATGGTGGCGGGCCGCGACGGGGCTCGGATCGCGGCGGCGGTGAGGAGACGAGGATGAACAGTGAACGATGCTCGCGAGAATCGCGAGAAGCCCCCCTTTCTCGTGAACCCTAACCTTTCCCTTTTAACTGCGCCAAATGGTTGAGCCAGCTTGAACATGACCTGAACCA
>NW_027431370.1:0-6514 GCF_044706935.1 Curcuma longa | reverse complement strand
TTTTACTTTAAGTCTGCAGAGTAGTCCAGGATGATAGGTAGACACGCCCGTATATGTTCCGTCACACGGCCGTGCCTAGGAGGCACGGCCATGTGCAGTCGCTGCTCTGTTGCCAGGCACGCCCGTGCCTGAGAAGCATGGCCTATACCTGGCGTGACTCTGGAATGAAGCACGGCCGTGCCTTTGAGGCACGACCCCTAGCTGGATCTAGCAAAAACTGGGGCACGACCGTGCCTAATAGGTACGGCCCATACACGGTCCTGCTCTGGAAGTGGGCACGGGTTGAGGCACGGCCGTGCCTGGTATGCACAGCCGTGTTCTTCTTTGTTGCTCCTTCTTCTCCATTTTTCTTGTTTCTCTCAACCATCAATAATGCATCGTTTTGGCTCTAAATCACATCCTATTAAGCAAAAATATACAAAGAGCAGATCTCCGAGCAAAAGAGTAAAATATGCAATATAAAAGAATAAGGTGTGACAAAGTGTAGCATATGCGATAAATTACAAGTAGATGAGCGTTAAAACAAGGCTAAAATACTATATATGATCTACGCTCATCAATTATAGAAGGAAACTGTGTCCTATAATCTAGGTTGATGATGTTCCCTTGAGGAGCTCATAAGGTTGATCATGTAAACCCTGCAGGTGGACCTTGTCCGCATGATAATAAGGTTGAGTAGTACTACTCTTGGATTAGAAGTTGATTAAATTCGAGTTGTCAGTAACTCATTTAATTGACGGACATAAGATATCTTAAACACAGGGAGACTAATGTACTTATAGTAAGAAGGAGCCCATATTATAATATGGGATTGGTGTGGTAGTGCAATAATAACTCTCTAGTGGAATGAGTTATTATTGATAGACTTAAGCTGTGTGTTCGGTGAAGAGCATGGGAAGCTTAAACCTATCGAGAGACCAAAACTAATTCCTCCTCTAGGTCCCTGCTGTAGCCTCTAGAAACCCTCAAACACACCTTGGAAGAATTCATGAAGAAACCAGGCATTCGAACCCATACAAGGAGGTGTAATCGATCAGCTGATCGATTACACACCTTGGTAATCGATCAGCTGATCGATTACCAAGCTCCGTGGGAGATCGACTGGTAATCGATCACTTGATCGATTACCATGCTGGTAATCGATCACCTGATCGATTACCAGGCTTAATGAGGAAAAGTTACGATGTTTAATCGATTCCTTAATCGATTAAAAGCTCTGGGTTCGAATTGGTAACTTCCGAAATCTTGCCAAAATCTCCGATATGATTGATTTAAATCATGCCATGTTTACGATTCAATCATACCATGTTTATGGCTCAAATTATACCATATTTATGGGTTGGCTGGGCTATGAAAGATGGGGCTTGCAAAGGGTTTGAGCATCGATCAAAACCCAAGCTTTTGGTGGGCGAACCTTGCTGGTCGGCAGTCATACCTCTTCTTCCTCTTCCCTTTTCTTCGAGGGTTAACACACAAAGAAGAAGATAAGGAAGGAAAGTTTGCTAGCCATCGGAGTGGAGAATTCTGATGGAGAAATTCCTGAAGGATCGTTGCCCACACAACGTTCGAGAAGAGGAGAGGGATACAGCAGAAGATCGAGGAGTCATCCGCATCCTTCACAGCAGTCCGAAGAAAGGTATAATTTAATGTTTCCGCATAAGTTAAATTATCCTTTTTATCTTGGATCCTGTAAACCAAACACAAGAGCCCAATGATCTAAATGAGTCGATCAAACTTCGTTTGATCCACTATGAGGGCAACTTGAGATCATTTCCGGGAAAATTTTTGTTCTGCAAGAATCTACCAGAACGGTATTTCAAGACTTTCCCATCACGTGGTTCATTCGAGTGTTTACTTGCTACTGCACCACTGTTATCACGATAAACTGTGATAGCTTTGGGCAAACTAGGAATCACCTCTAAGTCCATAAAGAAGTTTCTGAGTCATACAACCTCTTTAGCTACCTCAGAAACTACTACATATTCAGCTTCCAAAGTAGAGTCCGAAACGTATTTCTGCTTAATACTCCTCCATGTTATGGCTCCACCTCCCAAAGTAAACGCATACCCCGAGGTAGATTTACTACTATCCCTATCTAATTGGAAGTCAAAATTTGTGTAACATACAGGAAGCAAATGATCTGCTTGATAAACCAGCATATAATCTCTAGTCCTTCTCAGGTACTTTAATATATACTTTACCACAGTCCAATGTCCCTGTCCTGGGTTTCTTTGATATCTGCTAACCATGCCCATGTCAAAATAGATATCCGATCTCGTACATAGCATTGCATACATTAGGCTTCCTACAGCCGAAGCATAAGGAACTGCCTTCATTTCCTCTATCTCTTTTGACATCTTAGGACACATCTCTTTAGATAATGGTACTCCATGTCGAAAAGGTAGAAAACCTTTCTTGGAGTTCTGCATGCTAAAAAGCGCAAGGATAGTATCAATGTATGAAGCTTGGGATAAGCACAACATCCTTTTCTTGCGATCTCTTATTACTTTGATCCCAAGAATATGTGCACATTCTCCCAAATCCTTCATATCAAACTGCTTGGACAACCATACTCTTACGTCTGACAACACTTTGATATTATTGCCAATGAGCAAAATGTCATCTACGTATAGTACAAGAAATACCACCACGTTTTCGTCACTTTTCTTGTATACACAAGACTCATCCGGACATTGAATAAATCTATAAGACTGGATTACTTAATCAAACCAGATGTTCCAAGATCTTGAAGCTTGTTTCAGTCTATAAATGGACTGATTGAGCTTACACACAAGATGCTCTTTGTCCTTTGCAATGAATCCCTCTGGTTGCTCCATATACATATTTTCTTTAAGACTTCCGTTAAGGAAAGCTGTCTTGACATCCATTTGCCAAACCTTGATATATCCATTTGCCAATTCAATATGAGATCAAGCAATAAAACCTAAACTAGCTAACATTGAAACTTATCATTCCCTAGTTATGAAATGCAAGAGTTAAAGTCCTTAGATTGCAGGAAATCACAAGCTAAAGCTAAAGAACCCTAAATCAGAACCATGAGATTATTCTTAAGTAATGCAATTAACTAAATGCAAGACAACAATTAAATCTATATTATCAAATGCAATTAACAAACAAGCAATGTATAACACTAATCGATCTAGCAATCTGATACAAAAGCTAATTGAAATCTGATACGGAACAGTAGCTCTTATGAAACCAAACAGTAGCACAAAAATAAATTCAACCGAATACATACAGCTAATGGAATCAGAAAATTCAAGAGATTGGAATCAACTAAGCAATCCAAAATAAACTAATTAACCGAATTTATGAATTATTCAGATCAGAATTGAATTCAAAAACATTGCTGAATGCAGAAACAAGAACAAAAATTGACAGAAACAGAAACTGATAAACAATCTTCAGTCCTTCCCTTTCCCTTCTCAAATCTTTTCTTGCCGTCACACAAGCTCCTGATCAAAGATCAGAAATCCCATCGTATGATCACGTAGCTTAGCTCAATCATGGATGAAATCGGATTTGAACAAACAAACGCAAGAAACCCTCTCGCGCTGAAATAAACAGAGCAAATCCACTTAACACTATAAACCAGAGATTTGTTAGCAATCCTTGAAACCGAACTTGATCGCTCTTGATTTTGTCTCAGAAATAACCCAGAGAACTCAAAGAACCCCTTCAATTCCTCCGGATCACCCTGATTCTCTTAGATTTCAGAATCGAATCAAAAACTCATGACAGAGGCAAACCAGCTGAAGAAACCCTCATCCAGCAGATCTTCCTTCGAAATTATAGTCGAACATAGCTAGAAATCTTCCTTAGAGATCAGGAAATCAATTGGAAGGGAAGAACGTGAAGATTCGGCTGCGTGAGATCGAGAACAGAGGAAGAAGACGACGAACAGAAACAAGCTACAGTGTCCGCGATTTTTGGCTACTGTTCATTCCTCGTTAAAACGGGGATTTGAATGTCGGCCGATTCGGTACTGTTTGAACTGGGTTCAATCCCAATTCAGTCCGATTAAGCTCAAATTAAGCCTGGTTCAGCTCTAATTCGACTCCAAATAGTATGGGTTCAGTTCAAATCCAACCCTAGTCTAGATCATGAAGTTTGGGTCAATAGAATTTATCAATCTTGGTTTGACTCGGTCCTAATTGGCTCGATTGTGGTTCCACTTGAGTCCTACAAAGAATTAAGCTCAATTAATATCAAATTAACCATCAAAATTACAGAAATTATATCAACCATCCAAATATACATTACATCACAATTTCAATCCAATTATATCCATTAAACAATTAATTATCCACACTAAAACCCAAAATGAATCAACAAAATACCATAGAACCCTATCCCATCAAATTCCCCCACACTTAACCTTGTGAGTCGCGCTCAAGCCAAAATAATAAAACTAAGAAAAACTCCTACTATCGTACCCCCTAGATCATCCTCAATTATAATTAGAAACAATTGAAAGAGAATTACCTAAAGTTGTAGAATTTCAAAATGAAATGCTGTGGTAGTTGATAAGGATGCTGAAAATTTTGATTTTGATATTGAAATTGTTGATCCACTTGCTGAAAACCTTGATAAGGTTCTGGCAAATTAAAATTTTACTGTTCAAATTGTTGAAAAGATGGTTGCTGATAAAATGAAATTTCATATATTTTGCAAACCAATAATGATCAAAGCAAATAAAGAAAAATGAAAATAGCTTAATTCAAACAATCTCTACTAGTTTATTCTCCAACAATGGCGCCAAAATTTGATACAGCCCACAGCTAGTGTCACAAGTGAACCTAAAATTAGAATTGATAATCAAAAACCCTTAGCTCACAAAATAAATGTAATATAAGGGCCATGAGTTGTATTTTTACAAGGACTAGTAGAGAATTTATCTGAATCAAGCTAAGATGTTGTTATTTTTGGGGGATTTCTATGTAAATGGCGGGTTTTGGTGTTTTTCAAATAAAATGTAATGAGAATTCAATGTGTTACTGACAAATGCATGAAACCAAGCAATAAAACCTAAATACCAATCTAACCTAAATATGCAATTCAATATGAGATCAAGCAATAAAACCTAAACTAGCTAACATTGAAACTTATCATTCCCTAGTTATGAAATGCAAGAGTTAAAGTCCTTAGATTGCAGGAAATCACAAGCTAAAGCTAAAGAACCCTAAATCAGAACCATGAGATTATTCTTAAGTAATGCAATTAACTAAATGCAAGACAACAATTGAATCTATCTTATCAAATGCAATTAACAAACAACAATGTATAAAACTAGTCGATCTAGCAATCTGATACAAAACCAATTGAAATCTGATATGGAACAGTGCTTCCGTAAAGTGTTTCAGCAATTAAGATTCAACCGAAATTCAATGGTTGAGTAATTGAAGCTAAAGAAACTCTAAAGAGATTGGAATTTAACTAAAAGCTAAAGCATTAACCAGTAAACCGAATTTATGAGTTTTGATCAGAATACAAATCGAAAGTAGAATTGCAGAAACAAGAACAAAAACAGAAACAGAAAAACTTCAGATAGCCGATCTTCAGATTTTCCCTTCCCAAATCGATTCCCTTCTTGCCGTCACACAAGCTCTGATCAAAGATCAGAAATCCCATCGTATGATCACGTAGCTTAGCTCAACATGGGTGAAATCGGATCTAAACAAGCAAACACAAGAAACCCTCTCGCGCTGAAATGAACAGAGCAGATCCACTGTAAATCAGAGATTTTTAGCAATCCTTGAAATCGAACTTGATCGCCCTTGATTTTGTCTCAGAAATAACCCAGAGAACTCAAAGAACCCCTTCAATTCCTCAAGATCACCCTGATTCTTTTAGATTTCAGAATCGAATCAAAAACTCACGGCGGAGGCAAACCGGCTGAAGAAACCCTCATCCAGCAGATCTTCCTTCGAAATTATAGTCGAACATAGCTAGAAATCTTCCTTAGAGATCAGGAAATCTATTGGAAGAAGAAAATCTTAGGTTTGGCCATGCTAAATCTAAGAAACAAAGGAAGAAGAAGCGAAAATGACGAAGCTACAGTGCCAAAATCGTAGGCTCGGGTTACTGTAGCTTTCTCTTTATAACGGGGATTTGAAGTTGCACTGTTCACAGCCGAGTCGGTCAACTGGGTTCAGCTTGAGTCAGCCCAAATTCAACCAATTTCATCCAATTAATCTCCAATTAGCCCGATTTCATCTCCAATTGAACCCTAGTCTTGATCATGAAGTTTTTAATCCATCGAATCAACCAAATTTGACTTGACTCGGCTCAATTTGGCTCTATCATGGTTCAATTTGGACCCTACAAACAATCAAGCTCAATTAATGCAAAATTAACCTTTAAATCACGGAAATTAGAATTAATCATCTAAATATTGAACAAATCACAATTGCAATCAATTCATGTCATTTAGCATTTTTTTCATGTAGAAATCCAAATTGAATCCATAATATCCAGTAAAATCCTAACCCAT
>NW_027431369.1:0-14018 GCF_044706935.1 Curcuma longa | reverse complement strand
TTATTCTAATCATAGTAGTCTGGTGTTGATTGAAATTATTAATTTAATTAAATTTAAGTTTGTTGTTCCCTGTTCTGTGCAATTGCATCCCTGCAAACGCCCGACACCGGAGGCGTTGCGTGAGCCTGGCGGCGACGCCTCTGGAGGGGTAGTGCGACGGCGGGATTCCTTCAGAAGAGTCGTGAGAGCCTGGCAGGGCCTCGGGGTGCATTAGCATCAGAGGCTTGACTATATCGGTTTCAGTCCGCGGGCGGAATGAAATTTTTCACTTGTATCGGATGAAACGGTTTGAGATTTCATTCCTTGATATAAAGATATCCTTTAGATGTTCCTCAACATGATGGATCAACGATTGCTAGTTATCTGCTGTCCAATAAAACTGAAGGATTTTCGTTTGCAACTTCCATTATTATCAAGAACAAAGAGAACATGGCACACATACTTCCAAGACTAGCTTTTGTGCCACTTTTTATGTTTCGGTCCTTTAATTCACCGACGAAAAACTGCACTTTCTATCTAATTGCTTGCTTGTCATTAGAGCATCGAAGAAATAATAGCAGTAAGAAATGCTCCAAGCACATTATAGTCGTATATGTTCTTCAGTGGAAATGTTCTTCAGTGGATTAATTGCAGCTGATGCAGAGCCAGATAGTTCAGGCTTGTTCTTGATGCTGTTCGAAAATCTATCATTGTAACACATCTGAGTGCCTTATGGATTTGCAGGATATCGTTCTCTCGACCCGGAAGTCGAAGAAGGCATCTGCCAGGTGCTCGGTCATATGTGGCTGGATTCTGAGATCATATCAGGGGCTGGCAGCAGCGTCGCCTCCAGTTCTTCATCTTCATCGTCAACCGGGACCTCGAAAAAAGGTGCTCGAACTGCGGCAGAGAGAAAGCTCGGAGATTTCTTCAAGCATCAGATAGAAGCAGATCTTTCTTCCACATACGGAGACGGTTTTAGAGCTGCTAACAGGGCTGTGGATCGATATGGTCTCAGGCGGACTCTCGACCACATGGGATTAACAGGAACCTTCCCGCATTGAAGATCCTACATATTTGACAAGCTATACTTATATCTCTTCTTCAAATAGTATAAAAGGAAAGAACACAATGTCCAATAATTTAAAAAAATAAACATTTACAAAGGCACACAGTTCTATTTTCCAATGACTTCGCCATGAAGGTTGTTAGTTACTTGGCTTTGAATCTTTTTAAAGAATTCATATAAACATATCAACTGTTACTAAATTTTGGTTTCTACTCTTGATGAAGCACAAATATGATGAGTCTCATGTCAAGTGGTTGATTATGTATACACATAGAAATGGTAGAAATCCTTCGTTGAGATTGAAATCAAATATAAATATTATATATATGATGTTGGAGAGGACGTCCATAGGATGTGATTTTTTTTGGAGAATCACTGGACAATTTTCATCCAACTGAGGAAATAATTGAAAAGAATTAAACGTAGTATTTATCTTGATGAACTCTGATCATGGTGTCCTCCTTGACCTCACAGGCCCACTTGCTACCGCACCCAAATCCAATACTGATCCTCTTGCGAATCCTCGACCATCCGTCCATCTTCCTCGGCCGCCTCCTGCTCTTGGTGCACTCCATGTACGCCGCGAGGAAGGGATCGCCTCCTCCCCCTCCTTCGTCGTCATTATAGTCATCGGCATCGACTGAAACGCACAGGGAGGCAAAGGCACGTGTATGGCGCCGTCATGAAGTGGCTGCGGGCGCTTCTGGGACGGCGGCGGCGGCAATTTAATAAGCTTTGGCTTCTCTCTTCTTGCATGGCTGAGACAGTACTGTTGCCTTTGTTGTAGTCGTCGTCTTCTTCTTCTTCTTGCGGTATGACCTTCGAAATCCCTGGTTGGTTCTCCCATGAGAAGGGGATGTTCACCAAAGAATAGCTCTTCGACATGTTCTTGTGGAGACTCATCCTCTCTCTCTCTCTCTCTCTCTCTCTCTCTCTCAATGTGTTGCGCTTAAAGAAAGGGAGTGTTGTTTACTTATACACAAGCATGGACCTCAATTTCTCTTAATTATATTTTATTTTTTTCTTAATTATATTACTTTAAAATAGAATTGTGTTGAATTAGATTTGTTGACTTGAGGTCATGATAAGATAAAGAGAGAGAGAGAGGTTGGCGAGTGGACTTGGAATATTGGAAGAATATTGACTGAGTCTATGGGTGATATATATAATTAATTAATCATTTATTTCAGAATAAGTACTCTATCATAATCAAAAATTTAATTTGCTAATTGGATTGAAGTTTTTTAGCATCAAATTGCATAAAATGATATTGATAATTAGAGAGATTCTGGTAATTTTTAATTCAAAATTCCAATGTTCCTTTCAGAAAATAATAAATGAATAACAACGCGTGGAATAATTATATACACTCGTGGAATGGAAAAAAAAAGATTAATTGGAATTTTAGTCATGAAATGAATGATTATAAATGGGATTAACTTGTGTGTCGATTGATTCAAGGCGTGTTCTAGAAGTATTTGAATGGAATTAAGTGTTAATGATGGCGATTGAATTAATTTAAAATGGTTTAATACATTGCATGGTATTCATACAAGTCCATTCCACAATTTTGTACCGTCCCTTTTTGACTCACGTTGGTTGTCATGTGGAAGAGGATAACTCAATATTTTTTTTAAAAAAACATTGGACTTAATATTTGGATTTAATGTTTTAGAATTTAAAGATGAGATTTTATATTATTCTGATTTTCAATTCTCACCTAAAAGAAATAAAATTTGTTTAAAAATAATTGTAATAGTATATATATATATATTTGAAATTAGTTGACTAAGTCAATCGATTTTTTTTGTCTCTCCCATTTATATGTTTGTCATATTATGGCGACGTGAAAAAAAAGGGAGGGAAAAAGCATGAACGCGTTTACGTGAGGACCGGGTGTTGACGTGCAAGTGATAGATTGATACTCATATGAAAGAAATATTTTATTTAATTTTACTAACTTAGGTTTCGCGATGGAAGATAAAAAAAATTGTTATTTTTATAATCTTATATTCATCGTTAACTCATAAAAACTAATTGCAAACTTTTAAAATATTTATATTTTTTATTATTAAAAATGGAGTGAATAAGAGGGGAGAGGAGAATAACTTTACTCCTTTAATCTGTTATCCTAAAATTGAGTTTAAGATGATTTCAAAGTCAGTCTCATTTTTTCTTTAAAAAAATTACTTTGAGACTAAACATTATTCACTCATTTAAGTGTTTGTAAATATATATACTTGAAAACTAATAGTGTGTTTATATAAATACATTAGTTTTAATAATATAAAACATCAGTTGACAGTCTTTTGATGTATAAAGATCTCCTATCTCTTCTAATTAATTCATTTAACTTGAGGGGTATAAAGAACAAAACAAAAAGATATATATCGTAAATGTGTTCAGAAGACTTATTTATCTCTGAAATCAATTTGTTTTGCATTAGATTCATTTTTTCATGATTGTTTTGTTATAGGTTTTAAGGTGCTAAACATATATTTGGGTGCAATTTCATGTTAATTTAGTTTAGTAATCATAGTCATTAAATGTAAAAAGGTTTTAAGATAATAAAGTAGGGATAAGAAACTCATTTTATTATTTTGATTGTGTAATATATAGTTATAAAAATTTGATTTATCACATACCTTGCTATAAAGATAAGTGGAAACAACTAGGCACATTACCTTGTTAAAGATCATTTCTCACAAACGGCCAAAATGGGATGATTGTGATGTTAAACCACAAATAATACAATTCATCTCCAGCTTCGTCCATTTCTATCACTTAGATGCCATATTTTCAGAATTAAGCTGATCGATCTGATTCTTTACTTTCTCATGGATCTTCCTCCCCTATCTGTTCAACATCTCCACTTTCCCAGATGAGAACAGTTTTAAGATGTTAGGATCGATGAGAGCTAGAAGAGGAGTGAATAGTTTCGAACGTTTCGTCTTGATTATGGATTTGTCATTTGAAAGCACAGTAGAATACTTGACTACTTAACTTTAACATCACATGCACAATATTTTGGTTTTACTTGATATCCGCCTAAGGCGACTAATCCAAATTGTCTAATCCTAATGATCCTCCACTACTAAATCTTCTTCTTCTCGGATACCTTTCGGAGCTGTAGAGAAAATAAATATAAAAGCAAATACAAAGAAAGTAACAACTTTACAAGAATCTCGCTTTTGATCACTGTTAGTTGTTTTAGAATACCTCTTGTTAGTATGGAAATACACAAGCACTTCCTTCTCAAACTTTCAAGAATTGACATTGTTGATTTGCCTCAAAATCCTTTTTTATAAGGTTGCATTTCGATTGATTTCCACCTAACAATCAATTGCTTACCTTCACCAATCGATTGTCACATCAGATTCGACCGTTTCAACTTGCAGAATAATATTTTTTTACTTAACTAATCAATTGCTCTAATCAATTAACAACTTCTAGTTGAACTGCCCAATCGATTCAGAAGTCTTCTGTTCACTGGCCACAGTCTACCAATCACATCAATTGATTAGTGTTTGATGTCAAATAACGATCGATTGGTCAAACGGGGCAACCTTGAATTTCGAATTTAGGATTTATCAAGTGATTGATCACACAGTAAACCCCTTTTTTAGGATTTAGGGTTTATTAATCGATTGCTACTTCTTGACAATCAATTACTAACTCTAATTTCATCCTTTTCAAGGTTGAAATTGTGTCTTGCTTCGTATCTGATTAATCTCACCCTACCAAGACTTCCTTGCTCAACATAAGGTCACCTGTCGAAATTTCCATTATTGTTCAATATTCGATCAACTTGGGACTTCCTTTGTCCAACATCCGATCATCCATATCTTGCTGAAATTTCTCGTTGCCTAGCATCCATTCAATCTTAACCTGATAGGACTTCCACACTCATATCAAGTGTCCGGTCCTTCACGACCTACTTGAACTTCTGTCATCTCTGATCACCAAGTGTAAGGTCAATCGTGACCTACTTGGATTTCTTATCATGCTAACTCTTTATTGGACTTTTGATCATCAAGTGTCCAATTAACCATGACTCACGTACTTGGACTTTCCGTCTCGTGCCAAGTGTTTGGTCTTCTATGACCCACTTGGATTTCTCCACGATCAAATATCTAGTTAACCTCAACCTACTTAACTTTTCTTCACCATTAAGTATTCGGTCAACCTTGACCTACTTGAACATCTAAGTAACATATTGATTAAATATCAAAATCCAAATAGAGTCAAATGGAGTTTGGTCAACTTAGTCAACCTTGACTTGATATCGATTGTATCAATAATTTCCTCCTTTTTGATATTTGACAATATATTTAAGTTAGGCTAACTCATTAGCCCAACCTCCTACTTCGTGTTTCTTCTCATGTTAAAGCATGAATGAGAGTTTCCTAACTTAAACTCTACATCTCCCTCTTTGACATATATCAAAATCTTTTCTCAAGATCCATTTATCTTATACAATTCAATCCTCTTAAATGAAGGTTTACTTACCTTTCATTTCATCCAATGCTCAATCTAGATCACACAAACTTTTAATCATCTCATTAATCCTTCAAATCTCCCCTTTTCATACCCAAATCACGTCTTTAAAGTGAACCTCCCCCTCAAAGCATACTCCATATTCAATTATTGCACCAATAATAATTTTGAATTACTAAACCTTTAGGAAATTTTAAAATTTTAGTCATGAGGTTAAAAATTCAATTGTGAATCTAAACCTCCTCTTTAATTTATCATTCTTCTCCTTTTACCATCCCTTTTTACATTTTCTTCAAGAAAACTTCTTTGAATATTTACCTAAGCATATCAGAGGGCTAGGGATAGTTAAATTACCTAATAGTAAGCTTAACTACCTGAAATAAACTAATTTAAGTAAAAACTCACTATATCAATCAATTGATATGGGCAACAATTGATTGCTAACTGACAACAATCAATTGCTTCACTGGAAATTATAATTTTAATTTTTCAGATAAAAATTTAAAAATTCATAAGTAATTCTATGTTCTTAAAAAAATCATGAAATTTCATATAGACATTATTTATGTCAAACACTATCAAGAAAAAATAATTTTCTATGAAAATATATCTTATTTTCAAAGAATGACATAAAATTGAAAACTATTGAAACTTTGTATCAACTTAATTAATGGTGATTTCTTTCGACAGATAGACTTCGCTAAGATTTTTCAAAATATTTTTGAAATAATTTTTAAAATTAATTTTTAATCATGATTTATTGACTAAATACACATGACTTGCACATTAACTTTCTCCATGATTGACTAATATAAACTCCATTTGTTTTAATGAAACTAAAGATCAAATAGATACATTAAATCAATATCTTGAACTTAGTTCATCATCCTAACATCACTTGTGTCTAATATGTATCAATATGCACACAAATCATTCTATGGTCTTTGTGAGATGTGAAATTTTTTTCCCCCTAAAACGAAGGGATCATGCATCTCTATCTAGACATTTTATATTTAATCATCCTATCTAGAATGTCAACTAATGTCATTGTCCTTAATTACAAAGAATTAAAATTATGCATGATAAATATGTATGACATGCATTTAATGTATAACTTTAAAAAGAAAATTTATCATCCTTTCATGATGCTATGACATATCAATATCACTAATATATATCAAAGTGCACAACTATCATAAATGATGTCATGACATATGATATGACACTCAATGCATGACAAATATAACATAATAATATAAAATTTATCTAGATTTTCAATCTAAGTGTTATCAACTAATCACTATATCAAATACACGATTCTATCTTATGGTGCCAATTTTAATTAACTTAAGAATTCATTTCTTATTGACATACTAGAAAATCTTCGAAGAGATAAGATTGAACTTTCATTCTCAAGATATTATAATATCTTGAAAATATCCTAAAATGTTACCTTTTACTATGGTTAAGTTAACTACTATTCTAATTAAAGTTGGCACACCATATACCCATCTAGTGTGAGAAGATTACACTCAGGAACCTCATATCTATTGGTGTTTCTTGAGTATACTAGGTACTCACTAGGGATAACCTTCCTTGATATCTTTCTAATGACTCTCCTAGGCTTCTTAGAAGCCTTAGTCATTGTGGTCTCATCAAGGTCAATTCTAAGGATGACCTCCCTTATAACCTTGACTCCACTACTCTTCAACTTAGGATTAGTTCTATAGCTATATAACTATGATATGCGACCATGCTTTCCTTGGACTTAGGTTTGTATCCCAAACTCATCTTGTCCATAGATGTCTCTTGTCTACCTAAACCTAGGTTTTGCTTTTTGAACCCTTTAATTTTATTTATCATTTTCTCTAGGGTCTTCTCCAATTTATCAAATCTTGACATCAAAATTTAATTTTCAATTTCCAAGGCATTTATTCTTGACTTTTAATGATTTTCTTGGATATTTATTTTTCTAGGCATATACCTAGTTTTTCTTAGAGTTCTTGCCTAGACTATTTTCTACCTTCCTATATTTAGGTAAGGTAGGTCTATCATAAACCAATCTACAATTATCCTTAGATTTATTATTTTTCTTATTTTCATGATAATCGACACTAAGGCCATAAAATTTATTTCTAACATGTTTATTATCATGATATAATAAAATGATATTATGAAAATACTTTAGATTTTACCTTAGGAGCTCTCCTAGATTTGAACTTTCTCCTTTGACTTTACTTGGATATCTCCCCCTTAGACATTGATTCCGATAATGTCTTTGTTGATTGCATGAGAAGCACATAATTGCTCCTTATCCTTTCGTATCATGGGGTCGACTTCTTTTGGCTTCTCCTTCGCCTTAGGTGTCATTTGAGCATTATTCTTGATTAATTGTAGGCACTTGCTCTTATAGTGCCCTTTGTTCCTATACTCAAAATGTATAATATGTTTTTTATCTTTATAAATTGAAATTGATATACTTTTATAATTTGAACTCTCTTGATTTGTTAAGATGGCACAATCTTCCTTATTGGCTCCTGATATGGATGATTCATTTTGTTCCGATGTAAATTTTCTATCCTCCCCCTCAAACCTCGATGTAGGATTGGAGTTTCTTTTATACATCCTTATCGGATGTTGAGCACTTCTCAACTTCTGAATTCTCAATTTCTTATTTCAATGAGTCTTTCTCATTGGATTTGTCTTCACTTTGCGTTGAGATTGGATTCTCGTTGAGCATGGCCAACTTGCACCATACCTCACTTGCATTCTTGTATTTACCTAACTTGCACAAGATATCGTTAGCCACCAATTAACCAAAATTTTGATTATCTTATCATGAGCCTTGGATCTCATGACTTGCTTTGTGGTCTATTGCACTTGTCGAGAATTTTTTCTCTTTTGTCTTTTGGAGTCTCAAATCCCTTCATTAGAGAAAACCACTCTTCTATGTTCATTTGGAAGAACATCTCCAATCTTGTCTTCCATTGATTGAATCCTCCCAATCCGAAAGATGGAGGTATAAGGATGTCGTATCCGAATTCATCTCGGGGATCCATTGCAAAATCCATCTCCCTTTGATGTTCGCTCCTTCTGTTAGTCAGTTTGATGACTTGTTGATATCTGAAAACTCAAAATACACCTTCTTCTTCCTTTGGCTTTTTGCTTAGTCGGCGATCAGTTTGGAGAAGTGCAACCTTACTCTAATACCACTTATTATGACTAGTGAGAGCTAAAGGGGGGGGGGGGGGGGGGGGGGGGGGGGGGGGGGGGGGGGGGGATAGCTCAAATCGCTTTGTCTTGATTATTGGCTTATCATTTGAGTGCACAACGAAATATTTGAATCAACTTTAACAACATATACACAACACCTTGGTTTTACTTGGTATCTGCCTCTTAAGGCGACTAATCCAAGGCCTAATCCTAGCGATCCACTACCACTAAATCTTCTCTTTCTCGAATACCTCCGGAGGTAGAGAAGATTCTTACAAGTCTTGCACAACCAATACAATAATAAAATAAATACACAAAAGCAAATATAAAGAAAGTAACAACTTTATAAGAATTTTTCTTTTGATTGCTATTAGTTGCTTTAGAATGTCTCTTGTTAGTCTGAAAATGCACAAGCACTTCGTCCTCAAACCTCTAAGAATCAACGTCATCGATTTGCCTCAAAACCCTTTTTTATAAGGTTGCATTTGGGTTAATTTCTACCTAACAATCGATTACTTACCTTCACCAATCGATTGCCTACAGAACGACTCTTTTTTACTTGACCAATCGATTGCACCACTCGATTGACATCACCCAGTTGAACTGGCCAATCGATTCAGAAGCCTTCTGTTCATTAGCCATAGTCTACCAATCGATTGATGCATGACAACAATCGATTGCTACCCACCAATCGATTGCTGACCAATAGTAATCGATTGGTCAAACAACAAACCCTTTTAAACCTTGAATTCTAGGTTTAGGATTTACCAATCGCAGTAATACCCCCTTTTCGAGGTTTAGGGTTTACTAATATATTTCTATTTCCTGATAATCAATTGTTAATCCTAATTTTAACCTTTTAAAGGCTGAAATCACATCTTGCTTGTTATCTGATTGACCTCACCCTACTAAGACTTTCTTGCTCAACAATTGATCACTCTTGACCTGTCAAGATTTTTCGTTGTTCAATATCTGATCAACCTTGACCTTTTAGGATTTTCTCTCAACATCCGATCATCCGTGACATATTGGGACTTCTCGTTGCTTAGCATCCAATTAATTTTGATCTATTAGGACTTTCACACTCATATCAAGTGTCAAGCCATTCATGACCCACTAGGGCTTTCGTCACTCCGATCACCAAATGTCTAATAAACTATGATCCACTTGAATTTCTCATCATGCCAACTCCCTATTGGACTTCTGATCACTAAGTGTCTGGTCAACCATGACCCACTTCACTACAAGAAAATCGGTCTTTAACAACACTCAAAAGACATCGGTTTTATGTCAAAATCGATGTCTTTTACTTTTTAACAACGGTTTTAACAAAAACCGATGTCTTTGAGACATCGGTTGGAGCCTACGACAACGATTTTTGGAGGCTACAACAACGGTTTTAAAACCGATGTCTATGTGTGCTTTCAACAACGATTTTTGAAGACTACGACAACGGTTTGAGAACCGTTGTCTATTTGCGCTTTCAACAACGGTTTTGGAAGCTATAACAACATTTTAAAACCGATGTCTATTTGCGCTTTCAACAACGATTTTGGAAGCTATAACAACAATTTAAAACCGTTGTATATTTTCGTTTTTTCTTTCCCTCTCTCCCTCCAAATATTTCTTCCACTACGCGCCGAATAACCTTTTTAACCTCGGTTTCATTTGCATTCCTTATTTTAATAGGAACTATTATATTCGCGCCCCTTCCCTCATAAACCCGAGCCCTACTTCTTCCTTCTCCACCGTCTACCGCCGCCGCCCTACCTCATCTTCTTCCTCCTTCGTAGCCGACAGAGCAAGCCAACACCGCAGCCCCTTCGCCTTTCACCACCGTCCGTCGAAAGGAGCCGTCCGTCGCCTTTCAACACCGCAGCCCCTACCTCATCTTCTTCCTCCTTCGTATTCGCGCCCCTTCCCTCATAAACCCGAGCCCTACTTCTTCCTTCTCCACCGTCTACCGCCGCCGCCCTACCTCATCTTCTTCCTCCTTCGTAGCCGACAGAGCAAGCCAACACCGCAGCCCCTTCGCCTTTCACCACCGTCTACTGTCACCTGCCATAAGGAAGGCTGGAGAAACCCTAGCATTGTGACTTTGGTTTAGTGAAGCTCCCTTCTCCTCTGTTTGAGCCGTCCGTCGAAAGGAGCATCGCCGCCTCCCCTGCTCCATCTCCTTTCCCCGATTCTTCCTCGCTTACTTGCTGCGGCTTTCTGACTCGTGTCAAGTATCTGATCTTCCATGACCCACTTGAACTTCTCTGCTGTCAAGTATCCGATCAATCTTGATCTACTTAACTCTTCTTCACTGTCAAATATTTGATTAACCTTGACCTACTTGAATATCTAAGAAACATATTGATCAAACATGAAAATCCAATTTGAATCCAATCGAGTTTAGTCAATTTAGTTAACTTTGATCTAAGGTCGATTACACCAGCATAAGACACTAACCTAAAAGATTCCAATGAACAGAAATACTATCTATCGTATTTAAATCATCATCATCCATTCCTTCAACTAAAGATTTGAGGGGACAATTGCTGAATATTTCTAGGACTAAGTGAAGCTATACATGTTTAACAAGAACAAGTGAAAATGACATGCATCAAAGTAGCTAGGCAAGCAAAACAACTACAATATTTGGTTAAAATAAATATTATAGCTTCAAGAAAGAAAAAGTACAATATGCCGTTGAATCTTGTTGATTTGAATGCATGAATTATCAAATAAAAAATTATAAACACTTACAGTGATTCTTTGTTGATCTTATTCTTTGTGCTCGTCATCTGAGGAACTATTACAATGAATCAAACAACCCTTCAATTTCTACAAACCAAATCTCTATTGGCAAATGTTCCTCTTCCGAAGAGATTTCTGCAACACACAATTTCCAAAAAAAAAATCAACAGCCTTATCCGGAACTTGGACACACCCTTTAATAAAGGGAGACTAGAGGGGTAAGTGGTGATGTAAGTGAGCAGTTTTGGTAACTACCCATATTTTCAACTACTCCCATTACCAACATCTCCCACTCATGTAAGTCAAACCACAAAGATCATATAACCACAAAGATTGATTAGTCACAAAGACTAAATAGAACATCCAATTCATACATCAGAAAAAAATAATTTGTATGATAGTAAATATTCTGTGCGATTAATGCTAAGAAAGTTGTTACACCTTACATAACTGCTCTTCCAAATAAATTGGAGATATCAACAGCTTACATGTACCCTAGATTAAATCATTTACATCAATATGAACATATCTAATCTCTTATAATGACTATTATGTCAAGAGCATGTTCATAATATCTCCATTCAATATAATTATTCATAATTATATTTTATGTATTCAACAAAAAATATAATTAGTCGACCAGTGAATAAATATTAAAGATGTAAATATATTTTAATGTTCCTTTTTAGCTAAAAGTTATTTATTTTAACCAGTCGTTTTCATAGTCATGTTCCACAGACCGAATCATTCATAGTCAATAGAATACATGCAAAAGTAGCATAATCTGATTAAAATTTCAAATAGACAGCTAAATAGTCATTTAGAATAAAATTGATATTAATTCATAATCTCAAAGGTCTCATATAATAAAGAAGCAGAGATTCATTCTCCTATTACCTTTATTTTCGCTATTGCACATGTGGTATGAATCACATGTTATGATATTATTTTATTTACTAATAAAGAGCGCATATTATTCTCAAACATCGTACAAATTTTGATCTAGACATTCTCAATTCCTAATCCTGAATTCAACTCATGAATTCTTATCTAGCTTCTCATAGGTTCATTTACTCTGATCATTATTAATTCACAAATGAGCTCATCTTGATATCACTATCAAGACGACTCCAACTTACATGTATGTCTTCATTTACAGTTCATTAGTTGTCCCATAAGTAATAGTCTTACCTCTATTTATACTTAATAAATAGAGATGATTGTCCTATTCTTCCCGTTATCTATTCATGACGTGCATATTAATTTGATAATCTCAAGTCTTTTACAGGATGTAAGAAATCATTTAAATAAAAGCTCATGAATATGAACAGGAAGCAAACGTTAATAAAAGCCATCGATCAAAATAGAAGCATCAGCTTCAACAGGAAGCTCTGAACCAATTAATGCAATCTAACAAACCAATGCAACTGTACACCACCTTTTAGTTAATTAGTTCCCAATATCATGGAATAGGATTGGATTGGGACAGAAAACCACAACTCAAATCAAGCTAGGAAAAATTAGGTAGATGCCGCAACGGAAACATATGATATACTGATCTCATGGCGGTGGGAAACGAAACTTGACTGGCAATTGTAAGGATGCTGCAATTGTCTAGAACGTAGATTCCTGGATCAGCACCTAAGCCTTCATCATCTGGTGCGAGGGGCTCAGATACTGTGGAACGGGAAAGGGCGCGACCACCATGGAATCCAGGATGATGAACTCTGCTTATCCCTGTTCAATTTACGGCAGATGGCAGATAGTTAGAGATCAGTATCGCAGATCATGACAAAGAGAAAGAGCAGCAGATCACAGAGCTCAGATGGCAAGAAAGAGCAGCAGATCGTGAGAGGGAAAGCGCACCAGCTTGAACAGGTGGAGTGGAGAACCGCGAACCAGAGAGAAAGAGCAGATCACGTGTAGAACGGCGGCAACGAGGAATGGCGGGAACAACTGAAAGTTTATAAAGTTCATATCAAAGTTTCATAATATGATAAATTCATTCTATATATTTTTTTTAAATAAAAAGTTTGTTTTATAAAAATTTATTTAAAATTATTGAATGCACTTCTTTTTGACAGAAAGCATTAATCTTTAGACGACTTTATGTCGAATATGTGACTTTTTTTTTCTTGACTAATTCAAATGCTCGTTCCTCCTATCCCTATCTCTAAGCAAAAGATGTAGAGGTTGTGTCATTGACTAGTATACATATATAAATTTTAAAATAAAACACATTTTTATTATATAGAAATAATTTATACAAATATCACTCGAGGGTAATTTGACAACGTAACCCTTTCAAAATGTCCCCTAAGTTCTCATTAGTATTAAAACTCTATGTAATATTCTCTATTAATAAGTGAGCTACATGTGAAGGGTTAAAATCGATATTTTATAATCTTAGAGAAAGATATTAGAGGGGGTTTTATATTAATACAATCTTATGAGGCATTTTGCACAAGGGACTGATAATCATGGTCTTCTGTGCTCCAACAGATACCAGGTTATCTAC
>NW_027431368.1:0-9750 GCF_044706935.1 Curcuma longa | reverse complement strand
AGCTCCAACCACAATTAAATTATCAAAAATATTTATTTACATTAAATATCAATGCTAAAAATATTATGATCAATAAATTGCATAGATGAATTGTTAAAAAAACCTTATTGAGCTCTATTTGATGAAACAAATTATAAATTGGTGGAGAAACAAGTATCTAAAGAACTTAAACTTGGTGAACTAACATACAATTTCAAAATTACTTCCCTTTAGGAAGTAGTAAAAGCCACAATCATTATGGATAGATTGCTCTAAAAAAAATAAGGAAATTAGTTGTTCAATTATCCATGAAGCTCAATAAGGCCAAGTAAAGGATAAAAGTTCTTCTTAAAAAATTAGAAAAATCCATTGGAGAATTGGATAAGCATAGAGAAGTAACAAGACATAGTATCTATAACAAATACACATTTATTCAATTTGTTAGAGTTGAAGAAATTGGAGCTAGCATGGCTGAATGAAAGGGCATTATGAGGAACAACAAGATGAATTTGTAGAGAAGGTTCTAGTACCACTTTAAATTTCTTCATTAGAAATGTATCATGAGAATTAGGGAGTTAGAAACATACCACATTTATTACTAAATGAAAAATGAACTATCTAATTTAGAAAGAAGGCAAACATCAAAGTTTGTGCATTTGAAAAAATTGATGAAGGATTGAGAATAAACAAAACAAATGGAAGTAAGTGATTTTCAATAACCACCAAGTGTAGATATCAATTTTAAAATATAATTTGTCTAATTAGAATTTAAAAAAAAAAAGACTAATTTGAAGATTCATTTATAGATCTTATTAAGAAGTTGACAAATGGTGCACAATTTGGAGAGGGAGTTATAGGATGTACTAAATGCAATAATTAAAGCAAAAAAAAGGTCTTTAGGAATTCATCTAAAGAGTTGCATCTTCGGAAAATAAGCTCGGTCTTTAAGAGATGAAGGAGAGGGCTAACCATCTAATAGCAATCTACTTAAGAAGCTAAAACATGCTAACTTAAAAATGCAACAACGTATTAAAGTTGTAGAATAAGAGGAATTCATTGCAAGAAATTCATAGTTGAACATGCTAAATGAAACATTAGTTGAAACTTCAAGGCGCAGCAGTAAGCTTCAACCATAAGTAGTCAGAAACAAGAGAATTGATTAATAAGTTAAACCCAGCTTGAGAAAGGACACAACATGTCAACTCACTTAATGTAGAGGTAAGGATATAAACCACAAATATCAATTATGTTGAAGAAAATGTTTAGGTAAATAAGGTGACTTGGAAACAAAAGGGTATTGGAAGCTAATTAAAGATGTTAGAAAATAGAAGGAGAATTGTCCCCTGATACTTAAGTGAATTTTTAAAGAAGAATTATCTAAGAAAACTTCTCAATAAAAGATCCAGAAGAAATATTTAGATGAGTTGAAGAACAGTTTGAATATTAAAATTTACTGCCTAGAACTTTGATTTGCATTCAACTAAAGAATCATAAAGGATTTACAATTTAAGATTTTAGGTAATAAAAGAGAGTTCAAATAGAAGTATTAAGATTTCTACTTGGGTTCAATGTAACCCAATTAGAATAGTTGGAATTATACAAATAAATGTTATGACTAATACATACAGAATTGGCATTAAGCATGGCCTCCCTACAAGTGATGTCAGTGGTTTAGAGTAAAGTAATTAAAAGTCAATCCAAGATACAGTAAACTAAGTAGATAATGAAAATTTACAAGTTTTATGAGCTTAAAACAAGGAGCATGTAAGTCGCACAACTTGCAAAACTAAAAGAGAGATGACCCAACCACTAGCAATGGAAAACTCCAACCATACTTACTAAACATGTGTCTTAGGAAAATTTTCACTTGAAGTGCAATTGGAGTTTTATAAAGAAGTGGGGAATAAAGCTAATCAAACTTTCACTTTGCAAACTACGGTTTTGGAGTGGAGTTTTATAACAAAAAGGAAAATAAAGCTATTAAAACTCCCTCTTTGCATGCTATAGATTTAGGGGTGAAAGCAATGAACCTAACTTTTTGAACAAAAATATATAAATGTATATATATTAAAGGGCTAAACCCAAAAATACTATAAGTTAATCCAATAAGTGAACAAATATTAATTGAAAATTTGGCTACATCAAATTCAAACCTAAAATAACATAAACCAATTGAGTGAGTGTATTAGAAGAATTGAAAAGCATAAGCAACATGCATTTAGAAGTTAAAACAATATAAGATTAAATTATCAAGCAATGGTTTTTGTTTATTGCATACAAACTAATATTGGTCACAGGAGATAACAATGAGCACAAGAGAGAATATTAGCTCAAAAGTATATAAGATTAAATTATTATGAGATGGCCATTAGTTTGAATAGTATAAAAAATACAAGGATTATAAAACTTCCTGATTTTATCTTGAAAAGAACTAAAAATATTTGAATGAAGATACCATTGTAAAGAAAAAAATTTAATAGTAAAAGATATAATTTGAAAGAAAGCTCAAAAAGCTACAGTCCAACATGACTAACAAATGAAAAATTCTCATTAGGCAAATTTCTTAGAGAATCAAACTAGCCAATTCAACTACTACTGTCATACCCATGCCTGAAATAAGAAACTAACATAAATTTTGTAAGACAAATCAGCAAACAAATTAAAAGCCTATATGGTCAAACAAATAAGCTGGAACTAGCTTTATGTTACTGAGATTTACAAAAAAAAAAAGATAAAGATAAAAAAAAGGTTGAGTTACCTTCTTCATTGGAGATAAATCTTTCTTGATAGTCTAGTGGCAATAGATGTCAAAAATCTTGAAACTTGTTGCTAGAAATGCTTGCTACAAGCCAATGAAAGAAAAATAATGGAGAAAGAAAGATATAAAAGGGCATTCACAAGTTATGAATCTAGAAGCCTGTTAGCTTAGGTTTAGAAATGTACTTGTGGAAGCAGATATCAAACATATCGTTAAGGAAGAAACCATTACTAAGCTAACAAAGCCCTTAGAGCTTTGGATGGCGCAGAAATTTGGCAAGAAAATGTCCAAAAAATTAATTGCCAAGATGATTGAACAAAAAATATGAAACTCGGTATAGTTAAGAAAAAATTGGAGAGTTTCCTTCTTCGGAAGAAACCTCAACCTTTTTTTTGGCGCCGTTGAAGGGTTGGAAATGGTTGGAGATCAGAAACGAGGCATAGATTGTAAGGTGGTGGCGAGAATTGAAGGGGCGATCGTAAGACAGTGGCGAGAAATGGAGACGATTTGCGAGAGGCAGAGTGAAGTGTAAAATAGGGGAAAGGTCCTTTAGTGAGAACCTAGAGCCAATGGTCATAATCTGCACATCGCACGTGATGACAAGACGGGTTTTCTGCGAACAAACCAATGGCATCGGATGTAAAATACGCTAAAAAAAAGGGTTAATGGTTAACGGGTTTAAAACCCAAAATCCATTAGGAATCCATAACCCCCGACTCTTCATCTTCTTCCGTTCGCGTGCCCGACTTCTCCACCCTCAACGTAGTTAAAGGGGCGACGCCGTTTCTCCTTCCTCCGCGTGAAATCGACGCTGATTCTCCTCCTCTTCAATTCCTTCTCTTCTTCATTTTCCCTTGCCGCGACTCCTCCCTGACCCTCTCTGTTCGTCGCCGCAACAAGGAGGGAGAACAAAACCCCTTTGCTCTGTTCGTCGCTGACAGCCAAGGAGTGAGAGCTCGACACCGCTCAGACGACGCCCTCTCCCTCTCCTCCTGCTCGCGCCGACGACGCTGTCTCTTCCCCTCCTGCTTTAACCCATCGCCCTCTCCTCCGTGCCCTAGCAGTGCTTTGGCCGCCGCCCCTCTGTCAACCAACACCAAGGAAGCAGAGCCGCGCACCGCCTTAGGAGCTAGCCGATTGCCGTCCAAAAGGGGCTGACGGTATGCTGGAAATTTCTATTTCATAGGTTTTAGGTTTGGTTTTCCTTGGATTTCTGAAATTGATGGGAGCACAGCGGTTGGAACAGAATCACGGTGGAATTATTTTTGGGATAGGATTAGGGCTATATCATTGTAATTAGAAAATGTTATTTATTCTAATTACAGGATTTGGAAGGATTGAATTGGGTTAAATTTGATTTTCGGACGGAGGTTTTTTTCTAATTACACGGACAGACTTTCTGAAGGCGGGTATCTTGTCTTATCTCTTTTAGATATGTCAATTATGATATGTATGGTTTGGTATAGCTAGTAGTAAATTTTTATGCATGTATATATTTGCCCTAGCATGCTTCTACCTGATACAGACTGTTTGCCTTTGTCTGATACTTGTTCTTAGATTAGGGATACATTGTTTCCTTTAATAGGTATTGATTTATTTCTGGTTATACCTTGCATGTATACCTAGACCTATGAGATTTTGATTGCCCAATCTTGCATACATTAGTGTCATGCATCATCCTTGCATGATTGCATGCTGGCGATCATCGGCTCCTTTGTAGTTGAGCCCGTCGCCAGTTACATGATCTGCACACACTGCCACTCATGGGTTAGTGGTACATCAGGAGGGTGTGTGCAGTTGCTCTGTCAGGGCTCCGCTCGGCCGCTCAGGGGTAGTGGTTCCGCAGCGTGGTAGCATTACAGGGATCCCTCCTTCGTATTATGAGACGAGGAGATGAGAGCATTGCTCCCCCATATGACTTGGGGTAGGAGGATAGGTGTACTCCGACAGCATCCTGTCCACTCGGTCACTCAGGAGCAGTGATGGCAGAGTGCACAGTTGTCACAGCCCTACCCACTCGACCTCACCATCGTGGTGACGGTGGCTGACTGGCGTCAGGGGTGACCATGTCATTGCATCATGTGCATACTGCATGGATTGCATTTATTTATGCTTGCTGCATTTTGGTTGCTGCATATGTTTGACATGCACATACAGGAGGCCTGATGCATTTTGGTAGGTGATTCTGGTATGTACAGCTCTTCCTATTCTTCTGGTTTTGCATTTCTTACTATCCTTTCAGGAGACTGTACTGGCATGATTATTACTGCTAGGGATAGTTTACTATACATGTCTATTAGATATCCGCTGAGTTCTTTGAACTCACCCCGTTGATTTCATTCTTTTCAGGTTGATGTCAGTCTGGAGAGCCGCCCTGCTAGTCCCCTGTCGAGATGACCTCGACACTTTTGGTTTTGGTTTTATTATGTTATCGATATTTATGTTTCAGAACTTGATCTATATTGTATGGATTTTCATATATATGTTTCGGTTTGTGGTATGCATGTTATAGAATACTAGTTGTGGATATTATTTCAGTTTTAGTACTTGTGATGTAGTTTTGTTATGTTTATGGATTGTAGCCGTGTAGGCTTATTTGTGGCCTTGTAGGCCTTTTTGTCATATATGTATTCAGGGAATTGCAATTGTTACAGGGGAGATGCTGCCGAAATTTTCGGTCAGCCATCTCCCGGGGCGTGACAATTTATTTGGTATCAGAGCGTAGGTTTTCGAGTCTTTCGGTGTTTCGGATTTTTGTATCGGAGTCGTTTTTGCGACAAGGTCATGTTTGGGACTAGCGGCGACAGGGCATCTCCAGACGACAATAGGTAAAATGTCTAATGTAGCAACCTTGTACCTTTTGTAATACTTGGTGATAATGTTAACAGATATGACTCGGGGAAGACATGCTACTGCGCGGAGACGTGGTGCAGGACGGCCACGCAAGAGGACGTTCGAGTCTCTGATGGCCGAGCTACCAGAGGGGCCTACTGAGGTTGAGCCTGTCACTCAAGGACAGACTTCTCATGGCATTGCGGGCGCCTCGGGCTCTCAGTCTCCGGGGGTCTCTTCTACTTATCCAGCAGTGGACCCCGCAATACCCCCGGCAGCAACCAACATACCTCCAGAGGTACCCACTCCGGCAGTGTTCACTGTCCCACAAGTGGTACCTCCTCCCGCGATGCCTACAGTATACCAGGCAGCTCCTGCTGTCGTATACCCTGAGGTACCACCAGCAGCCCCCGCTGCTGCATACCCGGTACCTCCACCGGCCCTGATCCCTGCTGCTGCGTATCAGGCACCTCCTCCAGCGGTGCCTACGGCGTATCAGGCGCCTCCGCCAGCAGAACATGCTGCTTACCAGGCACCTCCAGTGGTGCCTACCGCATACCAGACACCTCATCCAGTCGTGCCGGCTGCATACCAGGCACCTCCTCCAGCGGTGCCGGTTGCATATCAGGCAGTCCCTGCTGCCGTACACCCTGATGTACCACCTGCAGCCCCTGCTGCTGCATATCCGGCTCCGGCACCTCCACCTGCAGCCCCTGCTGCTGCATATCCGGCTCCGGCACCTCCACCTGCAGCCCCTGCTGCTGCATATCCGGCTCCGGCACCTCCACCTGCAGCCCCTGCTGCTGCATATCCGGCACCTCCACTTGCAGTGCCACCTGTGATACCTGCCCATGCTTATGCGGCACATCCGGGTGCACCACCAGAGGTACCTCCCCCGGGTTATCCAGCGGCACCCCCTGCAGCACTCGCCTCAGGATTTCCAGCGGTACCACCTATAGTACCCGCTCCCTTGGTTCCGCCAGTTCCAGTGGCGAACCCTACTCATCCTACTGATTTGGCTGTGGCACGAGCTCGGATTCCGGCATTAGCGGAGTTGCTGAAAAGCAGATTCACGCTATTCCACGGAGGGACGGATCCGAGGGCAGCTCAGTCTTGGTTAGAGACGGTGGAGCGGACTTTCTTTTATACGGCCTGCTCTGAGTGGGAGAAGGTAGAGTTGGCTGCTTTTCATCTACGGGACGAGGCCGAGATCTGGTGGGCCACACAGCGTACGATCATAGGCGAGCAGAACATCACATGGGCGAGATTCAGGGAAATCTTTGAGAGCCAGTATTTCCCACTGTCTTATCAGATGACGCGCCGCCAGGAATTTCAGAGTCTTCAGCAAAAAGGGCGCACGGTGATGGAGTACAATGCTGACTTCAGTCGGCTAGCTAGATTTTGCCCTGAGCTAGTCGCTGAGGACAGATCCCGGATGCTACAGTTTGTTCAAGGGCTGGATGGACATCTTCAAGTGAAGATAGCCGGATTTGGTCTTTCCTCCTACGGGAGGCTTTGGATAGAGCGCTGCTGATAGAGTCTGCCCAGCAGAGGGCGTTTGGGGATAAGAAGAAAAGTAAGCAACAAGCTCAGAGTTCAGCACAGAGCCAGCAGCCACAGACATCAGGACAGCAGTGTGGCGATCGTAGGGAGTCCGGTCAGACTACTTCTGGGGCATCGAGCAAGCCCCCGAAGACAGGACAATCTTCGTCGGGACGCTCCCGGTCTTCCCGACAGGATCAGAGGAAGTCCGGCAAAGACACTTATTGTACTCGATGTGGGGCTAGAGATCACCTTATATCAGCCTGCTCCCTGGGGCAGTCAGTTTGCTACTATTGCAAACTGCCCGGACACTTGAGCCGTGATTGTTCGCTGAAGGCTCAGCATGTGTCTTCAGGAGTTTCTATTCCCGGAGGACAGTTTGGTCAGACGGGAACACAGAGAGGGGGGCAGAAGGCCCAATCTTCGCATCGCCAGCAGAGGAGCAGCTCCCCCTACAGCAGCTGCATATGGCATGTACGGACAGGAGTACTTCAATGTCCCTACGGTATCACAGAGTTCGGTTGCGGGACCGCAGTACCAGACTCCGTTCAGTACCAGTCGCAGCCTCAGCCACTGGTGCAGTATCAGACGCAGTCCCAGCCATCATACAGTATCAGTCTCAGTCTGCATATCAGCCTTTGGTTCAGTATCCGGCATCACCGCACTATCCATCCCAGTGGCAGACCCAGACTCAGCCGTCAGCAGTCTCTGGCAGCGCTACCACCTCCACCCCCGCCAGAGAACTGGACGGGTCCACGCGGTTACCAGAGAGGATGCGCAGCGAGCCGATGGATCGGTTTTCCGCGGTACGATTTTTCTTTATACATTTTCTGCTGATATGCTTATTGATACTGGTAGTTCCCACTCGTTTATTTCTCGCAACTTCATTAAGGAGATTGGTAGACTACCTACCCTTAGGCCACAACGGTTGACGGTATCCCTACCATCTGGTGATATAATCGAAGTCACACAGGAGGCTCATCGCTCTCGATTTGCTATCCACCCAGGCGGGACCCGCATGTATCGAGACTTGAGGCGTGCCTATTGGTGGAATGACATGAAGAAAGACATCGCGGATTTTGTAGCTAGATGTCTAGTCTGTCAGCAAGTAAGGGCTGAATACCAAAGACCTGCTGGATTACTACAGAGGATTCCCATTCCTGAATGGAAATTGGATTACATTACTATGGACTTTGTGGTAGGTCTGCCTAGGACACAACGAGGCCATGACGCGATTTAGGTAATCGTTGATCGATTAACCAAGTCCGCACACTTCTTAGCGATTCGGAAGACTGACTCTCTGGATCGATTGGCAGAGCTGTACTGTCGTGAGATCATTAGATTGCTAGTGTTTGCTGATAGTAAATGCCGAAATTTGGGGACCAAATTTTTATTAGTGGGGGAGAATGTAAAAATACGGTAAAAAAAAAAGGTAATGGTTAACGGGTTTAAAACCCGAAATCCATTAGGAATCCATAACCCCCGACTCTTCTTCTTCTTCTGTTTGCGTGCCCGACTTCTCCACCCTCAACGCAGTAAATGGGGCGACGCCGTTTCTCCTTCCTCCGCGTGAAACCGAGGCTGCTTCTCCTCCTTCTTACTCTTCTTCCCTGCCGCGACCCATCCCTTTCTCTCCAGCGATCGCGACCTCTCCGTCCCCCTTTCCTCCTCTGTGCCCTATCTGCCGCTTCACCGCTGCCTGCAGCCGCTTCGCCGCTGCCTTTAGCCGACGCCAAGGAATCGCCGACGAGCAGAGCCGTCTACCGCCTCCTTCGCCGTTGAGCAACGGGACGAAGGTGAGGTCTTGCTTCCATTTTGGGTTTTTGCTATTGGGTTGGATACGATTAGGATCTTGGTTATTTTCGGGGTGTGATCTGCATATCTGGGATTTTACCAGTTGCTTTTCGTCGATCAGCTTGCTAGGATTGATTTGAACTTAGAGGTGAGTTAGGTTCCCGTAGTTGATCCCTTGTGAATTCTTCACTTGCCTCCTACAAACAAGTCTAAGCACTAAGAGTAAATAAACTTTAATTACTCGCAATACAATGCTACTGGTCTATATTTCAAAATCACCTATACTGGTGATACTTATTTGTACTAGCAGATCTGTATTTTTTTTTTATACTGCTTTATATTGCTGTATATAACTACTGCCAACACAAATTGAGGCATTCACAAACTTGGATAAATATTTGTTGCAGTCTCGTAGATCTACTATCTATATTTCTATTTCGTAATAATATCTTCTTGGTATGCTTTGGAATAAATAAGCGGTATTATCGACAACTAAGACAAAGAGTTATATTTGTGCACTTATATTAACATAAAGGAGGATTTAAGAAGGCTGTAGAAATGGCAAAGTCTCGTGGAGGGGGAGATTGATTGGGTTAAATAGGCATTTCTTTCCTTTAGCTGTGTAGTGGTGATATCTTGGATTTTTCTTGGTTTTAATTTTTGAATAGGATTGAAACCACAATTTAATTTGGATGGGATTAAACAAATCTTAATAATCGGCTGGGATTTTATTGGATGGGAATATCTATATATATCATTGTAATTAGAAATATTATTTATTCTAAATTACAGGATATTGAATCAGATCTTTGGACGGAGGTTCTTTTCGGACACGAACCAGTTTC
>NW_027431367.1:0-26168 GCF_044706935.1 Curcuma longa | reverse complement strand
CAAATATATAGAGTTTTGAAACTTATAATATAGATACACCCAGCAAGCATGAAACTCAAGGAAATATCAAATTTTCAAAAATAATTTTTATAAAAATATTTATAATAATTTTTGAAAATATTTTTCAAAATATTGTACTTTAATTGTCCTTATCATCTCACCCGTACTAAGTGTTGCAATACATGGCATACACGGGTAACCTTATGGGTTATGTGAGATGAGTAGTCAATTTTATCTTTATTAATTTTAAGTTAATTTCTAATGAAATGTTTGACCTTGAGTTAGATTCAGGTTTAACCGTCAATCAATTAAGTCCACATTTCAAAAATCAGTTTCCAGGCCGTGGCGAGGCACAGGGGCCTTCTTGGGTATCGGAACAACGACCACTTTCTAAGACAAAACTGATTCAAGAAATTATGACCTTAACCGATTTCTTGAGAAACCTTGGTCTAACTAGTCTAGGATGTGGCGAGGTAGCTTCGGTCAGTTTGGTTCGACTAAGCAAATCAAGTCAGGTACTCCTTACCCTTCTTGACCACTTAACCTAACCTCCCTAACGTACTATCATCTCGCCCCACCCTGGTACTATGTTGGCAAGTGTCAATCATTCATGTGTCCTTAACTAACCGTTCTAGATTAAGCGTTAAGTAAACATGATGACATGACATGTTATATGCATTTAAAATAAAGCAGATGCATGTCATGGCAAGTATGCATGAGTCAAACAATTCACGCAATAATTTTTGATTTCTAAGGATGTATCAAATTCTCGATTTGATACATTTCGTGTGGACCCGCGAATGTGTCAACCCACTTTGACACACTTTGATTTTATTTTTATTGTTTCATTTGGTAATATTTTAATTTAGTTTTATAATTAAAGGTAATTTATTTTAATTAGGTTCATAGCTTTTAAGTTTTAATTTGTATTTAAGTTTGAATTTGAATTTTAAAATTTTAATTAATTTTAATTTAATTTAATTTAATTTAATTTAATTTAATTTAATTTTTTAATTTAATTTTAATTTAATTTAATTTAATTTTAATTTAATTTAATTTTTTTAATTTTAATTTAATTTTAATTTAATTTTAATTTTAATTTAATTTAATTTAATTTTAATTTAATTTTTTATTTTTTTGACTTTCTCCTTGAGAAGTCCTAACTTCTTTTGGAGTGATTCAGCCAAGTCTTCGGACTTAGCTAGTTTCTTACTTAAGCTAATTATTATTGAAAATAACTTTTCTTGTTTGATTGAGTTAATTTTTGAAAATTATTTCAATTTCTTATTTGAAATTATTTAAAGTTGAAATCAAATTATTTAAAGTTGAATCATTAACTAAATCCTTATCTTGGTTGAATGAGTTAAAGACTTGGTCTAAGTTTTTATTTATTTGAGATAAATTTAGATTAATTGCATTTGAATTTTTAATATTTGAATTGGTTAGATTTGAATTAGTTAAATTATTATTTAATTTGGAATTTTTAATTAATTTATTAAGTTTAGATGAATTTTCCTTGTTTTTAGGATCTACATTTGAATTTTTTAATTTATTTAATTTAGAATTATTCCAATTTAAATTAAATTATTATCTAATATTTCTAGATCTGACTTTTTCAAATTTGAATTATTCAAATTTGATTTAGTCAAATTATTTAAATTTTCTAATTTTTCCAAATTTGACTTTTTCAAATTTGAATTAGATAAATCTATCTTATCTAGGTTTGAATTTTTCAAATTTGAATTGTTCAAATTTGAATTAGTCAAATTTTTATCTAAATTTAAATTTTCTAATTTATCCAAGTTTGACTTTTTCAAATTTGAATGGTTCAAATTTGAATTTGTCAAATTATCTAAATTTTCTAAATTAGAATTTTTTAACTTATCTAAATTTTTAAATTTATCTAAATTTGATTTGTTCAAATTAACTTTTTCTAAATTTTCTAAATTTACAGAAAAATTATCTAAATTTGCAGAAAAAGTAGATCTAGCATGGGCATGCAACCTAGGGGTATTTTCGTAATTTAACTGACTTACCGGAATCGCTTCCCCTAATTCTGACTTTTTCGTCGTCTTTCTCTCCGGGCACCGGTTCTTGTAGTGGCCGTGTTTTTGGCACTTGAAGCACTTGATGTGCTCTTTGTTCCTCCGGGCTCCTGGCATCGGTTGCTCCTTTGCCACCGGTGGTGCCGTCCGAATCTTTTGAGTAGGACACTTATTTTTGTAGTGCCCTCTCTCCCTGCACTTAAAACATATTATATGGAATTTAAAATGAACTTTTAAAATCATACCTTTCTCCCCCTCTATCTTTGCCGTCTTGCTCCCTTGGCGGTTAGTCCAATCAAGAGCGCACCGGCTCTGATACCAATTGTAGGATCGTGTACGCGCTAGAGGGGGGGGGTGAATAGCGCGTGTAGCTTTTTCAAAATCGTTCGTTCGATTTCTAACAAAATACTAAGCAGCGGAATTAGACAACAATAAAGAGGACACGCGGGATTTACTTGGTTCCTAACCCCCCAGGGTTAGTACGTCCAAGGCCTAATTCGGGAGGCGCCCGTCCACTAATGGTCTCCTTTCCGAACGTCGTTCGGAGGCGGAGCAACCCGTCTTACAGTCCGTACAAACAATAATAGAAATAAATAAGGACTAAGACAATAAGAAATTAAACCAAAATACTTGACGCCGTTCTGGAAATCCTGAGCGCCGCACACTCCTCCTGGATCTTCCCCGGTTGCAAGATTCTGGCCCCGTTCGCGTTCAGAAACACCACAAGTTGAGCAGGGAGGTTAATGACTTGAATTGAATTGTTTCTGCACGTTAACGTCCTTTTATACTGCTCCTGAGTCGACTCAGATGCCAATCTGGGTCGACTCCAGCTTGCGTGGCAGATAGAACTTTATCCTGCTCGTTTCTGCTCGTTTATCCACATTCCAGTCGACCTCTTCAGTCGACTGGCCCTTTCAGTCGACTGAGCCGACTGGACCTTCAGTCGACTGGGTTCCAGTTCCAGTCCCAGTCGACTAGATTCTGTGGACTGGTTGGTTTGACTTTGCTTTGTTTGCTTCATTTGTGTTTTCTCCATCTTGCTTCCATCTCCTTGGTTCCTGCAAGACAAACATACAAAGATACAAACAATCCTAAGCCTTACCTTGTGGGTCTAACTTCAGATTTCTACCGAAATCTTGGGTTAGTCTAACCCACTCCATTCTGGAGAATTTATGCCAACCAAGTCCTCCAGACTTGTTGGACTTGTGCTCGGCTCTGTCCTCAGCCCCTAGGATTTTTGCTGCGGTTCGGTTCTCTCTAACCAACCCAGACTTCTGCTGCGACTCGGTCACCTAGACCAGCCCAGACTTCTATTGCGACTCGGTCACCTAGACCAGCCCAGACTTCTGCTGCGACTCGGTCACCTAGACCAGCCCAGACTTCACCTGGTGCACTTGACTCTGCCAAGACTTCCGCCTGATCCTCCAAACCAGGACTTTCCCTTTGCCTAGCCTACAACTAGGACTTTCCCTTGCCCAGCTTCACTCACCAGGACTTCCCTTGCCCAATCTTCCAGATTAGGACTTCCACTGCCTAGTCTAACCGACTAGGTCTTCTCGCTAGTCGTCTGACTAGACTTCACTCACTTCCACACATCCAAACATCAGATCCTGTTTGGGTCAACCCTTGGTCAAACTGACTAGACTTAGGTGTATTGTCAAACATCGAAACTCTAGGCAAGATCTTAGTGCATCTTGCACCAACATCCAATGATTGTGTTTCTCATCAATAAGTTATAAATAGTCGTATCGAGAATAATTAGCTATGAAACTAATGAAATGTGTGTCTATTCCAAGATATCTTAGGGAGCAATCCATAAATATTTGTATAATTTCAAGACATCACTACATCAACTTGCACCTTTATTCCTTTTGTTAGTCGTCTTTCCCTTATGCAGACATCAAAGTCTAACATGTCGAGGAAATCGAGAATTTCATGTGACATTAACCTTTCTAGCATTGTGTGGATATATATTCTTAATGCTTATACCACAACATAGAGGAATTCTCATTGGTCAAATTGTATTTCGTACCTATGTTATGCATAATTTGGTTATCAATAGTAGGAGTTAACATGTTTAATTTATACAGCTTGCCAACCAACACTAACTTTAGAAAAATACTAAAAATTCATTGTCAAATGAACAAGAATAACCAGATTTGTCCAAACAAAAAATAGAAATTAAGTTCCGTCTAAAAGATGGTATATAGAATGTATTATCCAAATCCAGAAAGATATTAGTTCCTAAATAAAGTCTAAAAACACTTATGTACTCTACTTTACCTGCTTATCATTTTCTGTATAGATGTATTTCTCATCATCAAGCGATAGTCAATTTTTAAGCAACCTTGTATAGTGACATTTATGTGAGTAGTAACATCGATATCTGTCCACCAAGTGATTAGGCACAATTGCTAAATTAACTTCTGAACTGACAAAGTTAAGGAGTTCACATTTTTTAGCACGTTAGTTGGCATATTTGAGATAATCCTTCTTCATGTGACTCTTCTTCTTATAATGAAACAAAGAGATTCCTTATCATGTTTCTTTTGGTCTTTATGCCCATAACCCCTAGAATCTGCAGTTTGTTTACCTTTGATTTTGTTATTTATCCTCTTTCTCTTGATGCTCAAACCTTGATAAGCGAATGCAAGATGAGCACTCTCAAGCGTATCATGCCTCAGTCTCTCCTCCTCTTGCGAACATTGAGCTATAAGCTCATTTATTATTCATTGCTCCTTTTGATTATTATAAGAAATCTTAAAAGGAGTGAATTGTGCAAGTAGAAACATCAAGATAAAGTGCATTAACATATTCTCGATCATTTTGAGTTTTAGTGCCTTTAATCTTGTTGCAAGATTAGACATCTCTATAATTTACTCTCATATGTTACCCTTTCCATATACCGTATAGACGCCAACTTCGAGAGAAGTGTGGTAGTCTCAATCTTTTTGTTTGACATGAATCAGTCTAGTAATTGCTTTAAGAAAGTTTTCACATCGTCCTCTTTAGTTATTGAGTCTTTTAATGGTTCCAGAATTGAGAGTTTCATTATACTTAGACTCATGCGATTCAATCACTCCCACTTATCAAATTTAGCCCTCTACTCTACAATGCTAGCACTGGTCAGGTGTGTCGGGCGATCGTGTCTTAATGCATAGCTCAAGTCAATGCAACTCAAGACTACGATAGCGTATTCTTTTCATTTGGCAAAGTTTGATCCAGTAAGTATGTGAATGTTGTTAATGTTAGTAGTTATTGATTATACTAGAATTGGAAAGAGAAAATGTCATAAGCTCACGATTAAAGCCAAGAATATAGATAGAGGTATATATGCATAAGACATTATGCTATAAAACATGCATGTGAATGAACTCTTAACAAGATACATAATATAAGATTACATTTTAATCATTTGGACTAAAATATAATTTGTTCTCGATACTCTCTATTATAGCTCAAATCTTAGTTGGCCACATAATGTGGCTTCCTTTGGACCAACACATTATGTGCATAATTAACACTTTATATAAGCTATATGAGGATCCATAGCTCGCAATAACCTTAATCAATCACCTAATACAACTTCCTTTAGGCCAACACATTATGTACATGATTCTAACAAAAGTTGTTGCTTAGTTGTGAGCTACCCTTTAAATATATATTTGACCCAAAAATAATTTTCCTTTGGGTCAATCACTTTTAGCATAAATATATGTCTATCGATACAAAATGCACTAAACATACCTAAGGTGTCTTTGGCCAACACAATAGTTTAATTTAGTGGCACGCATATATATAGACTAATGAAAATCTTAGGAGACTTGAAAATTAGGTTTTCAGGGTATAACATGGCCTGGTCATGTCACATGACACGACCATAGTTGGCACTCAAGGTGAACTGGCCCCACATGGCTTGGCTGTGTTGAGAAATAAGGTTGTGTTCGACCTTGTCAGAATGTCACACCGCCTTGCCGTGTTGTCCAACATGGTTGTGTGGCCTAACCAGAATGTTACAAGACCTTGTCGTGTTGGGCAACACTACCTTGTTCAGTCATGTTTGTCTCCAGCCTGCCACATAGTCAGGCCGTGTTTTACAACATGGCCGTGGATCACACTAATACGCCATACGACCTGGCCATGTTTTTTCAACACAGTTGTGGCGTGCCAAAACCTAAACCCTAATCGTAAATCAGATCATAGCAATGACTTTTCTTCGAAAATGATGATGGTTACCACCATTCTTTGTGTTCTTTGGGAAAAATGCAAAAAACTCGATAACATCGCCTACCTTAGGTTTTCTTTTCTAGATTTTCAACGAACAAAAAATTATTTTACACTAGGAAAATTGAATCTAACATAAACAACAAAATTGATGAAATCCCTAACTTTATCACTATAGAAAATGATGAATCAGTCGTGACTCTGATACCACTTATTGGGAATCGTGTTTCCTAACCGCATGAATTTTAAACAAAATGAACTCAATAAAAGAAAACAAGACATACACAAGGATCTAGTATCATCGATATCTATAGCATAAATAAATACCAAAGATAAGACGATCAACCTGAATGCAATGGAAGAACCATTATTTTTATGTGAATTGTCTCCACGAAATCGGAAATCATGCGGAAGATGAAGAGCAAGTAAGAGGGCCGATCTTCCGAAGGAATTAGGTTAATGGTGTCGTCATCTCTTCACCGATGGAGAGTGTAGAAATCTATCAAAATCCTTAATTCAACGAGGACCATGCCCTATACATATAAACCTATCCATTATCAGCTCATTAATAATAACCGTGCAAATTAATGAGTTCTACACATATGAACCCCACATCTGATAACCTAAGCTCTTGATAAACATAAGTTAGATCATCTTAATAGGTTTGGTTCTCCTAATAATATAGATCCGCACGTCACAAATCGTATGAGAACCAACAAAATAGGATAAAATCCAATAAGGATATTGTTCCGGCTCCTTGTCGACGATAGCCACGCCACCAGACAGTGTAATGCCGCATCAACCTGCAGTTCCACGTCGAAGAGAAGGGCCTGAAGAAGAAAACACTGAACGCACGGATTAGCAGGGCGTCGGGGAGTCCCGGCGTAGCCACTCCGACGCTCAAGTCAGGAAAAAGAAAATGAAGTAGTAAAACGTGTAGAAAGAATTCAAGATGGTTGATTGTCGTACTTACGAGGTTATATATAGGTGTTGGGATGTATACAAGAATCCTAGCTATCAATGTAAATAAACATTCTGAAATAAGAATTACTTTTGGTCAATGTTTGCATTTAGTTTTTATGCAAGTGTCCATTTAATCTATATTGTAGATAAACATGGTATGCGGAGTCACACACAGAAGACCATGTTATCAGTTCCTTATAGATTATAAACAGTGTTCACAACCAAGATGGATTGGACAAACCATTGGATTGGTTATAGTGTAATTTGGTCTTAGTCTGTCTTGACTATATAATTACACTAGTACACTTAGTGTGTATTGAGCAGGACCATCTGAGGATTATTCGATTTATACTGACTATATAATCGAACTAAACCTCTGTTACTATCGATGTGCATGCTCTTAATCCCAATATAATAACAAACACATGTACTTAGTATGTACTTCTTTGATTCATCAAAGGGTGAGATTTAGAGCGATAGATCAAAAGATCCGATGAGTTGGGAAGTAGTATTATGTACATGGTGTGTTGTTGATTATAGAAGGAAACTGTGTCCTATAATCTAGGCTGATGATGTCCCCTTGAGGAGCTCATAAGGATTATCATGTAAACCCTGCAGGTGGACTTTGTCCGCATGATAATAAGGTTGAGTGGTACTACTCTTGGATTAGAAGTTGATTAAATTCGAGTTGTCAGTAACTCATTTAATTGACGGACATACGATATCTTAAACACAGGGAGATTAATGTACTTATAGTAAGAAGGAGCACATATTATAATATGGGATTGGTGCGGTAGTGCAATAATAACTCTCTAGTGGAATGAGTTATTATTGATGGACTTAAGTTGTGTGTTCAGGAGGAACATGGGAAGCTTAAGCCCATCGGGAGACCAAAACTAATTCCTCCTCGAGGTCCCTACTGTAGCCTCTGGAAATCCTCGAATCCACCTTAGGAAGAATTCATGGAGACCTTCGGAAGAATTCTTGAAGACCTCTTGGAGACCTTCGGAAGAATTCTTGAAGACCTCAGAAGACCTTGGAAGACCTCCGAATGAATTCTGAAAGAATTCTGAAAGGAATTCTGTGAGAAATTTCGGATAGGAAATTCTATTTATAAAAGAAAATTTCTAGAATTTTATTTAGAATTTTTCCGGAAAAAATTCGGATAAGAAAGAAATTTTTTATAAGAATTTCCGTTAAGAAATTTCGTCTCTTCTCGTACAAAATTTTATTATAGAATTTTATGAATTAATTTTGTTAAATTAATAAAATATTAATTATGGAATCTCGTTAAATATTAGCGAGATATAATTAAAAGATTTTGTTAAAGATAAGAACAAAATTAATATAATGAAAATTTATTAAAAAGATAACAAATCTTATCCGTTGGATTTTATTAGATTTGTTCTAATAAAATCTTATAAAAAGATTTATTTCTAAATAAATCTAGATAAGATAAGGTTGTTAGATTCTTTCTAATAAAATCTTATAAAAGATTTATACATGGGACACCTCAAGTAGTGAATCTTCAGATGATGAGGAAGAGTCGTGCCACATTACCCGGCACATGGCACTCATGGCACAAAAGGATGATCAATACACATCAAGTGAAGAGGAAGAATCAAGCGAAGATGAATCCTCCTCAAGTGAGGATGAGGTAATGGATAGTGCCAAACAAAAGCTTCTTTTTCGTACAATTGCTTATCTTAGGAATGCTTTAGTTAAATCAAAGTCTAAAGTCAAAGCATTGAAAGAAGAACTTAGAACCACTAGGAATACCGACCTTGACCATCATGATTTATGTGAAGAAAATGAAAAATTGAAAAATGAAATTGTTGATCTAAGGAAATGTTTAGAGAAGTTCACTTTAGGGTCTAGAAACCTTGACATGATTCTAAATAGTCAACGGGCGGTATACAACAAGGCTGGGATAGGATATAGGCCTAAAGAAGTGTCTTATATTTCATTAGTAGGTAGACAAGGGGTGTTAAACAAATCACCTAAGGACAAGGTTAGACAAGCTTGGGTTCCTAAAAAGTACTTGCAAAATGTAAGTGAATCAAGCTTTTGGGTTCCAAAATGTGATGTATTTTATGTTGTTTAGGTGAGAGAGAAGAAGGATACAGGCATGTGGATTATGGATAGTGGATGTTCAAGACACATGACCGGAGATGTAAGTAAATTCACAAAAATAAAATATATAAAGAAAGGAGAAGTATCTTTTGGGAATAGTGGGAAGCTCAAAATCATAGGTAGAGGTACCATTGAGGTCTCACCCACAATTAAAATTCATAGAGTCCTATTAGTCAAAAACATGGAATTTAACTTGCTTAGTGTAAGTCAATTATGTGACTCGGGCTATCAAGTTGAGTTTCATGCAAATAAATATTTGGTTAGGCAAATTGGTGGGAAAAATGTTATACTAGAAGGCTATAGGAACCAAAATCTTTATTATCTCAATTTGGCTTTTGCTTCTAACCCGTATATTGAGTGTTTCATGTCAAAAGAAGAAGAAGGATGGCTATGGCACAGGAGGCTTGGACACATCAACATGAAAACCATAGCAAAAGTGGCAAACAAGGAGTTGGTGAAAGGACTACCAAAGCTCAAGTATGTCAAGAACAAAATGTGTGATGCATGCCAAGAGGGTAAGCAACCAAAATCATCACACAAAGGTAAAACCCTAACTAGTACTACGTTACCTTTGGAATTATTGCATTTAGACTTATTTGATTGTCATAGTACTCCCTCATTGAATGGAAATAAATATTGCTTGGTTATAGTAGATGACTATTCAAGATACTCTTGGGTGTTTTTCATGAAACATAAGGATGATACCTTAGACATTTTTATTGGGTTTAGTAAAAGGGTTGAAAATGAAAGAACACTAAAAATAAATAGAATTAGGAGTGATCATGGTGGAGAGTTTGAAAATTCAAAATTCTCCAAATATTGCTTAGAAAATGGATACAAGCATGAGTTCTCATGTGCAAGGACCCCTCAACAAAATGGAGTTGTTGAGAGGAAAAATAGGGCTTTACAAGAAGCCGCTAGAACTATGCTAAATGCATATTCACTACCCACATATCTATGGGCAGAAGCGGTTAACACCGCTTGCTACATTCAAAACAGGGTAGCAATTCATAGATTTTTAGGAAAAACTCCTTTTGAGTTGTGGAGTGGCAAAATTCCAAAAATTAGTTACTTTCGAGTGTTTGGATGTAAGGTTTATATCTTAAACACTAAGGATGAGTTGAAGAAGTTTGAGGCCAAGGCGGATGAAGGAATCCTTGTGGGTTACTCATCCTCTAGTAAAAGCTATAGGGTTTACAATAAAAGAACTCAAACTATTGAAGAGTCATCAAATGTTGAATTTGACGAGTCAAGTAACACCTACCCTAGAAAATCACAAATTGATGAGGATATAAATGCACAAACAAAAGAAATAACCAAAGAAATGAAAAACTTACAAATAGAGAGCAACAATCTAGGGGGAGGAAGAAATGACTTCGAGGATGAGCCTAAATGCAACAATAACAAGTGTGAGGAGCCCATTAAGACTAGGACTCTTAGGCATCATCAAGATCACCCTATTGACCAAGTGGTAGGGGATATAGAACTAGGAGTGAGAACTAGGTCTCAATTTAGAAATGAAACAAGTCAAATCGCCTTAATCTCCCAATGTGAACCTAAAACAATCGATGAGGCTCTAAGTGATACGGATTGGATCCTAGCAATGCAAGAAGAACTAAACCAATTCGAAAGAAGCAATGTATGGGAACTAGTTCCAAGACCCAATGACAAGACAATTGTGACCACAAAATGGGTGTTTAGGAACAAATTAGATGATCAAGGAAATGTAACTAGGAATAAGGCTAGATTGGTGGCTAGAGGTTTCAATCAAGTTGAAGGACTAGATTATGATGAGACCTATGCACCGGTAGCTAGATTAGAGTCCATTCGAATCCTTCTAGGATATGCCGCATACATGGGTTTTAAACTCCATCAAATGGATGTAAAATCGGCATTTCTAAATGGATTCATTAAGGAAGAAGTATATGTAGAGCAACCTCCTGGTTTTGAGAGTGTTGATTTTCCCAACCATGTGTATAAACTTAAGAAAGCCTTATATGGGTTAAAGCAAGCTCCAAGAGCTTGGTATGAGAGGTTATCAACCTTTCTAATATCAAAAGGCTTTAGGAGAGGGACTATTGATCCAACACTGTTTATAAAGTCAAAAGAAAGTGACATTTTTGTTGCCCAAGTGTATGTTGATGACATCATTTTTGGGTCAACTAATGATGACTTCCTACATGAATTCATCAAACATATGGAAGATGAGTTTGAGATGAGTCTAGTTGGAGAGCTCACTTTCTTCTTAGGACTACAAGTAAAACAAACAAGTGAGGGAACTCATGTGTTTCAAACTAAATATGCAAAAGAAATGATAAAGAAATTTGGAATGGAAAATGCTAAAACAATATCAACTCCAATGGGAACAAATGTGAAATTGGATAAAGATGATGAGGGTAAAAGTACAGATTCAAAGCAATATAGGAGCATGATTGGTAGCTTACTCTATCTAACCGCTAGTAGACCGGAGATTTTATTACCGGATATTTTATTTGCGGTTGGGATGTGTGCAAGGTATCAATCATGCGCAAAAGAATCACACCTTGCGGCTGTAAAAAGGATTCTAAAATACATTAAGGGAACCTTAAATGTAGGTCTTTGGTACCCAAGAAACTAAAATTTTGATCTAATTGGGTATACTGACTCAGACTATGCAGGATGTAAGTTAGATAGAAAGAGCACTAGTGGTGGATGCCAATTTCTTGGAGCCTCCTTAGTTAGTTGGAGTAGTAGAAAACAACCATGTGTAGCTTTGTCTACTACAGAGGCAGAGTATGTGGCCTTAGGAGGATGTGTAGCTCAACTTTTATGGATGATGCATACACTTAAGGATTATGAGCTAAATTATTCCAAGGTTCAAATCATGTGTGACAACATGAGCACAATTAATTTAACGAAAAATCCAGTGCATCATTCAAGAACTAAACATATTGAGATAAAACATCACTTCATAAGGGATCATATGGCAAGAGGTGATATAGAACTAAGCTATAGAAATCAAAGTCAAATCTTGCCGATATATTCACCAAACCACTACCTGAAGCTGAATTCACAAATATAAGAAGAGGGTTAGGAATGTGCCTTGTGGAATAGAAGTATTTAGTATTTTATAAGCCAACAACATGAACTTTTACATCTCACAATATATTAGGATGACCTTGAATGTGTATTGGTGTTTTGAATGATATGTGAGATGGTAGGATGATACTCATACCTCACAAATGCTTTCTAGCATCTTGATGTGGTATAAATTGTATCATTTCAATCATTTTAGACCAACTATGGGGAAGACAAATGTTTAATTAATGGACATCTTGCTCATAGATCATAGTTGGACATTTTAAACAATTTCACACCATTTCAACAATTATCTAAGGATAGAGAGACAAAAGACCAGAATTGAATTCATAACAAATCCTAAACTTGATACAAAATGCACGTATTTGTGCCAAACTTCAAAGTTTGTATCAAACTATGGAAACAAGAATATTTTTCACAAATTCATATTTTTTCCTAATAGAGAATGTCAAAACAAACATGCCTGCAAAATTTTAGATTTTTCTGAATTTTATGGAATTTCTTATGCATTTCTGAAGTTCGTATCAGAATATGCACAGGGCTGATTTCAGGACATCAGTCGACTGAGACAGAAATATCAGTCGACTGATGCAATTCGCCAAACAGCACAGAAAAATCAGTCGACTGAGCAGTCGACTGCTTCACTCGACTGATCTTTCTGTGAGTTTTTATAAAGGGCATCAGTCGACTGCAAATGGCTCAGTCGACTGATAGCAGTCGACTGGCAAACCAGCAGTCGACTGATGGCGCGATTTCTATATAAGCAATCTTAAACGGCGGTCGACTGCTAACCCTAGGGTTGCGTCGATCCCGCCGTCCTCCTCCTCTCCGAGCCATCCTCCAGCCTTCCAGAGCCATATTCTCCCTATTTTTCACTCCCTACTCCTACTACTCTCCCATTTCTAAGCAAAAAGCTAGGGTTTTTCAAGTTCAAATGGAGAATCAACCAACTGGAAGAAGGTAAACTTCTTAAATCAACTCTTTTTGGTTCTATCTTATTCAAAATTGAATTTTGGACTAATCTCTCTATGTTTTTGTGTCTTTGCATCATGCATTGCATTATTCTTAGAGTTAGGCAAAAGCATGTGGCACATAAACCTTCTAGGAAGTCAATTCCTCATAGGAGTGAAAATGCACCACAATATCCTAACCCATCATATTTTGAGACCACTCCTGAACCTAGATTCTACTCTCCGGCAGCCCAAAACATGTTTGAAACAACTGACTTTCACCTTATGGACGTTCGGTTCCTCAACAAATCTTTCTTCCAATCATATGCACCTAGGTTATATGAACTTATCAACTTTCTATCAGTTGGAACCTCTTGTTTCCTGTAATTGCAATATAAACCTGGACATGTGCAAAGAATTCTTTGTGAATCTTCGTCCTATTAATGCAACTGAAAACAACTACAAAACCACTGTTGCAGGGACATCAATTGATTTTAATCCTGAGATTATACGATCTTTTCTACGCCTTCGCCAATCGGCAAATCCTTTTGTATGTTTTCCTGATGTACCTGGACCTATCACTGGAGCTTTCTCTCATATCACAATCAACCAAATTCATGAACACTATTTTGGTGTAGCAAGAAACCCATTCTTAAGAATCTTTCAAGCCACCCAAATGTCAGCAATTAACTATGTTTGGTATAGGATAATTCTAGACTGTATTCTTCCACTTGTGACCAGAGGCCGATCAGTGATAAGAATTCCCCATCTAATCATGATGTATGCATTAGAGCAACATCTAGACATTGACATTGCTCTTCATATCTTCTCTGTCATCCTCCATTACTCTGTCCCTTCAAAAGGCAAGCTGTATATGCCATTTGGAAATATCATTACTCAATTCATTGCATCCAAGGGAATTGACACCTCAGTGGGTACCATTCGTCCGCTATCAAAAGACTATGATCAGCTGGGAGCAAGACATTTAAAGCTAGCAAAGATTAAACCTCATGGTGCCACTCTGGCTTGGATTCGTGACATTCAGCCAGGTGCTGCACAGCAGCTGAGGCTCCTGAGTCTGAGGAGGATGAAGATGCACCTACTGGCACTGCAGCTGCCACCTCTTCCTCCACTAGCTTAGATGAGCGGATTAGTCATCTTGAAGAAAGGATGGACAAGAGATTTAACGATCTTGAAGAACGCATCCAGGGCTACTATGATCATGTTGATTCATATCATCAGGAGGTTCGTAGCCTACGTCAGGAATGGACATCTGCTGCACAAAGACAAAATGAAATGTATGAGCAGCAGCAGCAGATGTTCGACATGATGCAGAGGATGCACATGTCATTCCAGGCTCCACCTCCTCCTCCTGCAGATGATGATGCGGATATGTAGTTTGAGGGACTTGTTGTTTTCCATGACTTTTGATGTAAAACCTAAAACTATGGTAGTATGGTACTTATGATGATCATGGATTCTAGAAGCTTTACACTACTTGTATTAAGATGATGATACATCATGTTAAGTGTTTGTGGTTGTTTTATGCTTTTGTGATGTTTAATCATATTTTTGTTAGGTAACTTCTAAGTGAATGTGATGAATTAAGGGGGAGCATTTAAACTGAAAATGAAACTATTACATGGATAAAGGGGGAGTTTTAGATTGAAAATGAAATTTTGAAACTCTATTGCATTTAGGGGGAGTATTTTAGGTTACAATAATTCTCTAAGATAAAACACATTAGCAAATATCAAGGAATTAAGAATTCATGACATTTCTTGTAGGATATTACACATCCTAGGCCCTTTAATGAGTGACATTATCTATTCATGTTCATTGGTGATACTTTGTTCATAAGAAACTTAAAGTTTCAAGTTTTTGATACATGGTATCAAAATAACTTTTTAATGATGCAAAATTTATGAAACTAATTTTCTCTCACAACAAATGGGTTAAGAAATTACATTGTCAAATTTTATAATTTTTTGACGAAAATTGAATTAGTTGTGAATTTCTGAAGTTGGGCTGAAAAATCAGACTTTACAGTCATCAGTCGACTGATGCAGATACCAGTCGACTGATGTCTCTGTGTTATTGTGTTTTTGACCTGTTTCTTGGAAATTGACCATTCTTTGACATCAAACTCTTGATGTATGCCCTAGAATTACATTACTGGTCAATTGGACTGGTCTAAACATAACACTTCAATGCCCAAAACACTTTAATATTGATACATTATTTTTAAAATTTAAAATTCTTGGTACATGGTATCAAAATGGTATTTTAATATTGAAAATACTTTGAAACTATTTTTCCCAAAATGCTTATGGGTCAATAAATCATAGTGTCAAATTTCATATTTTTTTGAATTAAACTGAATTAGTTATGGTTTTTCAAAGTTGGCACTGAAAATCAGACTATCAGACATCAGTCGACTGATGCAGATAGCAGTCGACTGATGCCCCTGTTTTCAGATTCATGCTGAATTTTCAATGGATTTTGATTCCATCTTGCCACTTATTAGTAGATATTTACTCTATTCTTTGTTCAACAATATGCTCAAACTTATAATCTTTATTTTGGTGCTTGAACAAAGGAGAAGTAAGGATTAAGGGGGAGAAAGTAACAACGCTTGTCATGATAATTGCTCCTTCTTGAAAATTTGTTTACTTATTCATATTTACTCTGATAATTTTTACTGCTTTTTGCTGTATGTCAAAAAGGGGGAGAATGAAATGGTAAAGTTAGGCTTTCATGATTATTCATGGTTATTCATTCATGCTTAGCATTTATGTTGCTCATTAATGCTTGATTAACTCTGATTAGAGCATGATTATTGAAGGTACTTATTGTGATATTATACATGCTGTATTAAAGACCTAACTTAAATGATTTTTGTCAAACATCAAAAAGGGGGAGATTGTTGGGGCAATTTTGCCCCAAGTGATTTAGATTTTAATGTTTGGCTGAATCAGTTTAAGTTAGGCAATGTTTGTGATCTAACATGTGTGACTTGAGTTCACAGGAAAGTCCAGGAATGGAGTCTTGGCATTTGGTGAAGTCCCGGAGGCGCGGCCTCTTGGCAAAGGACGAAGTCCCGGAGGCGAGGCCTCTTGGCAAGAGAAGACTTAGCACGACAAAGTCGAGGGAAACGTCTCAAGCTAGTGCAAGGAAGTGCACGAGGCTTGTGGAAGGCGTTTGAAGACTTGTGTCAAGGCTAAGGGATGAAGAAGAAGCTGAAAAAGGGAGTTTTCAGCTTAGTCAGTCGACTGGCCCTGCCAGCAGTCGACTGGGGTTGATCCGAAGAACACACAGCCAAGTTCAGAAGTATCAGTCGACTGAAGTCTGAATTCTAGTCGACTGGTGTCAAACAGAAAGATCAGTCGAGAGGTACAGTCGACTGGTACCAGTCGACTGGTGTTGGAGCAGTCGACTGATAGACTACCGTTGGGTGACAACTGGCAAATTAAATGCGTATTAAATAGCCGTTGAAGCCCATCAGTCGACTGGCCCTAGGAGCAGTCGACTGGTGCACTGAAATTTTATAAAAAGAGCGGTCAACGTCGCAGAAAAAAACTTGATTCTTTCATCTTCTGACAGCTCTCTGACATTGTAGAAACTCTTTCTCTTCCTCCTAAACTTCACTACAAATCTTGTACGAGGAAGAGCTCTGTTGTAAAGGTTTCTCCGCCTTCGAAGCGTGCTTTGAGAAGGAGATTGTTTCATAGTGGAATCGTCGGCTGCGTGTGTGGATCCTTGGATTAGTCACCTCGTTGAGGTGGATACCAAGTAAATCGAACCGGGTTAGCGTTTGATCTTTGTGTTTTATTATTATTATTTTGCTTCCGCTAACAATCTCGCAGAGAAAGATCGAAAAATGCTATTCACCCCCTCTAGCGAACGCACCGATCCCAACATGATCTATCAAGACATCATCATTGTCAAACATTCGATTCTATCTTCTTATTTGGACTTCTCTTCTCATGTCTAACTTTCGGTCCTCCATAACTTCTTAGAACTTCCACCATTATCAAATGACTAGTCAATCTTGATTTACTTAGATTTTATCTTTATCAAATGTTCGATCCTCTATGACCCATTTAAAATTTTCACCATTAAGTATTCAGGCAACCTTGACCTACTTAACTTTTCACTCAAACATCCATATTCACATCCAAATCAATTTTGATCAATTAGACCCAAGATTGATTGTATACATAATCTTCTTTTTTTATAAATTTTCTTTCTACTTGTTGTCTCTTTCGTCATAGACATATTGATTAAATATCAAAATTTAACTCGAGCTTGATCAACTTGATCAACCTTGACTATAGGTCGATTGCACCAATAAATAATAATTTTCTTAAATAATTTTTAATTTTTATAGTTTATAAAATAGTTCTATAAAAAAATTCTATTAGAATTTATATCACTTTATTTTTTTAAAAAATAAATTATTTTTAATATATATAGTTAAAATTAATGACTTGTAGATTAATTTTAATCAAAACTATTATATGAGTTTATTTAGATGTGCATGTCAAATTAGTTGAAGAAGGATATATAATCTGTATGTTGTTAAGGTGGTTTAAAAATGGTAAAATTGACAAAAACTACAGGCTGATAGTATATATATATATACAGTTCCGCTATTCTGAGCGACACCCAGTGCGCGGCCCGTGAGCGCCTAGATCTCGGTCGTCCATCCGCGATCGCGATAAACGTGAGCCGTCCGATTGCACAGTGTTTCTCCTCGGACCTTCGCCGCTTCCTGCCGCCCGTTCATCGTCGTCCGACCACCGTCGGCCGCCGGACCGGACCCGTTGGAACCGCAACTCGCAGGCGGTCCGGCGGTGGCCGGAGTCCGGCCCCGATTCGGCCGGAATCCGGCCGAATTCCGGCCAAAATCGGCCGCCAGTGTCTGGTGGCGATTTCGGCCGGAATCCGGCCGATTCAGGCCGGGGTTGGACTCCGGCCGCGGTCGACACGCCGGTGCCGGGCGCGTCGACCGCGGCTGGTCTCCGGCCCCGATTCGATCGGAATCCGGTCGGATTCCGGCCGACAGTGGCGCCAGGCACTGTTGCCTTGTTTCGGCCGGAATTCCGACGGATTCCGGCCCAATCCAGCCGGAATTTGATGTCGGAATGTGCGCCGGCGAGTTGCGGTTCCAACGGGTCCGATCCGGCAGTCGTCGGTGGTCGGACGGCGATGAACGGACGACGGAAGCGGGTGAAGGTCGGCGGTCGGCGCGCACGGACGCGTAAGAAGCCGTCGCTCATAATAGCATTTCTGTATATATATATATATATATATATATATATATATATATATATATATATATATATATAACACCTATTTGATAATTATATTAAATAATTATATTAAAGAAAAGCTATTTTAATTTTTTCAACCAATAATAAATTAAGAACCAAAAACAGACAGAAAATAAACCCTAAATGAATTATATTAAAGAAAAGCTATTTTAATTTTTTCAACCAATAATAAATTAAGAACCAAAAACAGACAGAAAATAAACCCTAAATGAATTAGTAGCTTGCAGTCTTATTAACTGAGAACTCTTCTTAAAGTCTCGGCCAACAACATGAAGCCCCTAAAACTTGTGAATCGAGCGGAGAGTAAAGCAGCTGGTCAGCCTACACACCCATCGACGAAGGATTCATTCTCAGTTTCCATCACTCACCTTCACCGCAGCTCTTCCACCGTCATCTCCTTTTCCCTGCAAAAGGCTTCGCATGCCACCGTTCCTCAAACAAGTCCAGAATCGTCGATTGCTTCATCAGGCAATCGGCGCCGCTCATCCCTTCTCGCGACTCATCATCGACCTCTACTATGATCCGCTTCCCTTTATCGTCCTCCCCTTCTTCGTCTTCTTCGTCCTTTTTCCTCTCCGCCTTCCTCTTGACGCCGTCGCGTTTCGGTTCGACGACGACGTTAGCGAAGCTTCTGAACACCGAAGCGCACTGCACCAGCTGGTCAGGTATCTTCTCCACCAGGCTAGGCAGCTCGTCCATCGACCGCTCGAATTTCTCAGGAAGCGAGTCCGCCACCGGAGCGATCTCGTCGATCTTCTCCAAAATAGGTCTGAGGCTTGGAACGAAGTAGAGCAGTATCATCTCCATCGTCAGCACCACGCTGTCTGTGAAGGAGAACCAGAAGAGCCAGCACTGCACCAGCCGCTTGACCAGGGGGCCCGCCAGGAAGGCGACCAGCCGAGCCAGCAAGCCCACGAAGCCGTCGAGGCCTTCGATTCTCCGGTAAACGCTGCCGGCGATCGAGGAGAGCGAAGTGGCGCATCTGTGGAGCACCTTGGGCCTTCTCTGTTGAACGACGAACTGTTCTGAAGAACTCTGACAAACAAAATGAATTGTTATTATTAACAAATCATATTAATTATAAGAATCATAGTTAATGTTTTCATCCGAAAATGGTTGACGAACGATCGAAGAAGATTGGATTAATGAAAAGTAATATTACTGATTGGACAAGCTCCTTTCCAGTTGCCTCCATGGATATATATGTGATTATATTATTCCTGATGCAACCAAAGAAAAAGGGAAACAATAACTCGATCTAAACCGAACTAATTGATAGATAGATAAAGGTTGAAGAAATCAAAGAGGAGAAGGGTTTTGATCAGCTATTTGTTTTTAATCTTTTTGATGGAGGATAGGAAGAAGGAGTGGCAAGCCTTAGAAGTAGCAGCATTGTAGCTGCATGCCCTCCATTTGTGGCATGCAGATAAGCTTGCAACTATCTCAAAATGAGATTTAGGTCATAATTATCAGGCTATACAGATTTTCATTTTCATTTAAAAACTCTCAATTCTCATACTTCTAACTAAGTTACACACAAATTAATGCACTCTCTCTCTTAATTTGAGTTCAGTTAAAATCGAATTCAACCGAATCAAATTAATCAAAATCAAACTCAATCAAAATTTTTTGAACTAACTAAGTGGATCAAATTTTTAAATAAAAATTGAACAAATTAAATCGATAAAATATCAATTAATTCGATCGAAAATTAAATTAATTAAAATAATTAAAATTTTTAAATATTATAGAAGATTTAACAATTAATTAGGAATTTATAAATTCACTTGTTTAGAAATTTATCAATTATTTTTTATTTTGATTAATTCAGTTTAACTGAATAAAAAATTTTAAAATAGAAATCAAACTAAATTAATCAAAAATTTTTAAAAATTAAAATTATAAAATGATCGAATTAAATTTTTAAATGTGACCAGTTCAATCGATTTATTCAGTTTAATTAAATTTTTACTCACCTCTAATTATATGTTATGTAATAGTAAACGATATTGTGCCCCAATTACCTCTCATCGACATTGTTCACTCCTTTGTGTTAGGTATAACTTATATTTTGTATTTTATTCATTTGATATTTATTGCATTGTTATTTAAAATTTATGTGAATCTTTTTAGAGAAATGATGGAGTTATTGTATCATATCCAATTGACACAAAGTTATTTATTTCTTTATTAAATTTATTTAAACTTATTTATTAAAATTCTTACTAACCTCTAGTCAAGTTTAAGCTTTTGTGGAGCTGAGTTAGAGTTTAGATAGAATATCGATTAAATATATGAAAAACTTAGGAGCCGCTTGGTACGCAGGTTTAGGAGAGGGGAATGGGAATGAAATCTATTTCATTCCCATTCTTAATGCTTGGTAGACAGGAATGGATATCCAAATAAGGATATGATATCCCTACTTTCATACCCTACCTTTCCCCTGGTTATCGCCAAAACTCATTCCCACGCGCGGCGCTTTTTTTTCTCATGGACGACAGTACCCCGCGACCTTTCTTCTTCCCCATCCACCGTGATTCTTCCCCCTTCCTCGCGATCGCCTCCCTGCCGCGATTCTTCTTCCCCACCCGCGGTCCGTGCGATCGCCCTCTTTGCTGCGCCTCGGATCGCCCTCCCTGCTGCGCGCTCCGCCGCCATTGCCCTCCCTGCTGCGCGCTCCGCCGCGTTCGTGTTGCGCTGCGATCGCCCTCCCTGTTGCCTCGCATGCGATCACCCTCCCCTGCCGCGCGCTCCGCTGCCGCCTCCCTTCGGCCGTCGCACGCGATCACCCTCCCCTGCCGCGCGCTCCGTCGCCGCCTCCCTTCGGTCGTCGCACGCGATCATCATCCCTGCTGCCTCGCACGCGATCGCGCTCCGCCGCCGCCTCCCTTCGGCCGTCACACGCGAGAAGACGGAGCAAACCTCGCCGGCACGTGTCACTGCCGCAAGATCCTTCTCCCGCTTCTACTGCAGCAACATCCTTCTATGTGAGATATGTTTTCAGTTTTTCAGCACATTGATCCCCATTATTGGTTGCTAATCATGTGATTTGTTTGCTGATAATGTGGTTTGGTTGCTAGACCCGACCACGGTTCGGAACCGCCGGTTCGACGGTTCGGAACCGCCGGTTCGACGGTTCGTGGGAGGTCGACCCTTAACCTTAACCGCCCAAGACGGTTACGGTTCACGGTTCGGAACCGCCGGTTCACGGTTCGGTTCACGGTTCGCCACGGTTCGTGACGGTTCGAGATTATTATATTAAAAAAATTAAAATTTAAAATTTATTAAATTTAAAACTTAAAATTTATTGAAAAAAGGGCTTGCACTTATTAAGTTGCCTACGTATCCCCTTAGGGTATAGGGGAATCAAAGCCCACGTAGTTCTTTTACATTTTTACCCTTTTACATCACTCATTCACTCACTTCCATTTCCTCCCGTTCCTCCCGTCGTATTCGTTCCTTCCGTATCAAATTCTTCGGCTTCATCTTCTGAAAGTTGCATTCCTTGGATTCTCTTCTCGGCTCTGGTCCAATCGTCGAGTAGTGCTTGGGCTTCCAATGAGTCGGGAGACATAGTTGATCGTCGTTCATCTAATATGTTGCCGCCGGCACTGAATGTCTGCTCCACAGCAACAGTTGACACTGGACATGCTAAAATTTCTTTGGCAATTACCGAGAGAACGGGAAAACTTGAAGCCTTCTGTGACCACCACTTCAAAATATCGAAATCTTCGCTGTCTGCTTCATTAAAATCAAAAGAAGTGGTAAAATAATTCTCAAGTTCCTGTGTGGAACTTGAGGATCCTCGTGGACGTTTCGTCCGTTCTTTTAATAAAAGTTGTGCTTTTGTAAGTTTTAAATTAACATTAGTAGTTTGTTGTTGTGTTTCAGAAATATTAGTTTGTGTTCCATATTTAACATAATATTGATTATAAATATCAGATAAATAATTTCTAATAATATATATAATATTAGCAGGATTAGGAGAAGAAGAATCTTTAACAGGAATTAAAGCGTCATAATATAAAGTAAGCATTTCTTGTAAAACTTCTAATTTAAATCTAGGATCTAAAGCAAATGCAACTAAATAAAGTTCAGGAATTAAATAAAAATATTTTTCCCATTTTGTTTTCATAGCTACTATACAAGAAGTTAAAGCTTCATTATTAATATGTTCATTTAAAATTAATACTATACTACAAAAATTCACTAAAATTAAATGAGCAGTAGGATAATAAACACCGGAAAGTTGTTCGGTTGCATCATTAAAAACTTTTAAAATTTCACAAATACTACTACAAATATTCCATTGTTGTGAAAATAAATATATATTAGTATTACTATTTTCTGCAAAAAATAAACATAATAAATCTTTATATTGAAATGAATCTTGTAATAATTGATATGTAGAATTCCAACGTGTTGGTACATCACGTGGAAATTTTTTAGGTCTCATTCCATTAGCTCTACAAAATCTACCCCATTGTTTCATCATAGATGGATGAGACCATAAATAAGAAATTGCTATTCTAATTGGTTTAATATAATTTTCTAAAAGCCTTAATCCATCTTGAACACATAAATTTAAAACATGGCAAACACAACGAATATGAAAAAATAAACCACCAATAACAGGTTGACAAATAAATTTTAATTCGTCTATAGAAGCGGTATTAGAACTAGCATTATCTAATGATATTGAAAATATTTTTTGAGTTAATCCATATTCTTCTAAAATTAAACATAATAACTGTGCAATATTATGAGCAGAATGTGATTCATCAAAAACTCTATAAGCTATTAACCGTTTTTGGAGGATCCAAGAGCTATCAATCCAATGGCAAGTCACACCCATATAGGAATGAGTTTGCCAATGATCGCTCCAAATATCGGCACATAAAGAAACTTTATTATTTAATTTACTAAATTCATCAATTAAATTCTTTTTTCCTTGTTTTACTAATTTTTTAATTGTACGGGTAAGAGTAGTCCTAGGAACACGTTTAGCACTAGGATTAAGGGATTCTTTACAAAAATCTTCAAAAGTACATTTAGATCCAAAACTAAAAGATAAATGTTCTACAGAAACAAATTTAGCTAATGATTCTCTTAATTTATTATCAGAATATAAAAATAAACCAGAATCAGTACTACTACCGGTAGAAAATCTAGATAATTGTGTTTGATTTAAGTCAAGTCCATATTCTGTCGGGTGCTTCGTTTCTACATGTCGTTTTAACGACCCATAGCCGCCGCCGGCTTGGAATTTGTAGGAAGCATTACAATGCTTGCATTTTGCACGCATTTCTCCCGACGGAAGAGTGACTTTCTCAAAATGTTTTGTAAAAATAGTAGATTTAAGAGGAGGAGGATCCCGAACCTTAGAAGTAATTGCATCATTACTTCCTTGTGTTTCGGGCGTCGGAAGGTGTTGGGCGGCCTCGATCTCATCGTCGGTGGATTGGATGTTGGGATCCTCGTGTGCTATTTCTTTCCCCCTCCGAGATCGATGTGAAGAACTTCCACCGCGGCCTCCTTCCATTGTAGTCGAAAGACGGAGTCGGAGCTCGGAAACGAATGAACGCGAACTTACGAAATTGAGAATGAGAGTTAGAGAGTAGAGAAGTGTGTGAAAAATGATGAAATGAGCTCCCTATTTATAGAATTTGGATCATAACGGACACTAAATCATAGCCATTGATCAAAAAACGGTCAAATGATCTCATCCGTTGAAAAAAAAAATCAAAAAAAAAAACTAAAAAGCCTCCAACGGCTCCAAACCGCCGGTTAACCGCCGGTTAACCGGCGGTTCAGAGCCGTTGGAACCGCCGGTTCCAACGGCTATACCCTAAAAAAAAAAAAAAAAAAACGCTTGAACCGGCGGTTCAAACCGCCGGTTAACCGGCTGAACCGCCGGTTCAAGAGGGCCTTGAACCTTAACCGGCCCGGCAGCCTGCCGGGCCGGTTACGGTTCGGCCCGGCTAACCGGGTCAACGGGCCGGGTCCGGGTTTGACCCGGTCCGGGTCCGGGCCGGGTCCGGGCTGGACCCGGCCCGTGGGCAGGTCTAGGTCTGATGAATCTAATTAGGGTTTATGAGCTCTCATAGCATACATCTCTGTGCTCGGCGACTTAAGTTTTATAATTTAGGCAAGTTTAAGCTTGATGATGAATCTAATTAGGTTTAATGTTGGTATAATCATGCAAAATTGCCCTTGTCGATACCCACTCTAGGCATTAACATATTGTAATTTACTATTCAGTGCAATAAGTTTCTTCATAGTTTCAATTATTATCATCTAAACTTAGCTCAAATCCCCATTGTTTAATAATTGGGAAAATGAAGTATTTGATATGGAATGACTTCATTATTGTGATGTGTTATCTATTTGTCTATGCAACTTTGTGAAAACTTTTATATGTACTTGTATATGTATCTAATTTGATATGGAAGTGAAACTTTTCGATTCTGTTATGCCATAGAATCTTTTTTAATTTGCTTTTCAACTTTTTGATTCTTTAATCTGCAAGCAAGTTCAATGCAGGTGGAGACAAAAATTACTCTCATTCTCTTTTCATTCATTTTCAGAAATTGTATGTTTGGGTTTACGGTGTCATTAACTTGATTTAATATTCTTTTAGGATGGAGAGTAATGCTCACACCTTTAATATTCTTTCAATGCAGGTGATCGAGTTGAGGGATTTATGCAAACTGTTAGCTCACACCTTGAGTCAATGTCATCTTGGGTTCAAGGTAAATCCTCAAAAATGCCCCAAGTTCTTGAGATATTGGATAAGTATGGGTTCGTTGGTAAGAACAAGTACAAGGCTGCTCAAGTTATTTGTGAAGATTCTGTGAAAGTTGAGTTATTGTTCAGTTTGGATTCATCTGAAATTGAAGATTTTGTGCTCAGTTGTTTAGAATAGTATGCTTGTGATGTTGTGTTTGATGACTACAGTTTTGCTTCTCTCACTTTTGGTATTGTGGTAGTTGTTTTGATCATGTAAGACAATTGTGTTTAAAAACCTTGGAATTGCTCAGTTGCTTATGTTTGTGATGTTGGGTTTGATGAATACATTTTTGCTTCTTTCACTTTTGATATTGTGGTAGTTATGTTTAAAAACCTTGGACGATGATTTATTATGAACAATTATGTCTTTTGTATGTTGGGATGAAATAAAAATATTCATCATATTATATTTTTTTAAAATAAAATGGTTTTGGCTATGACTCTATATGATTACTTTTATCTTTTACATATAAGGGTAAAATGGAAATTTTAACTGATTCCCATTCCATAATTTAAGCCAAATCAAACAACATTAATAGGAATAATACCCATTCCACTATCTATACCAAGCATCAAAAATTTGGTAATCATTCCCATTGCCATTAACCCCTCAATGAAACCCATTACCATTCCCATTACCAAATTTATAC
>NW_027431366.1:0-1000 GCF_044706935.1 Curcuma longa | reverse complement strand
CACTAGCTTAGATGAACGGCTGCTACAAATTGAAGAACGAATGGACAAAAGATTTGATGACCTAAGCAGCAGCAGCAGATGTTTGAGATGATGTGCCAGATGCACATGTACTATCAGCCACCTCCTCCTCCTCCTCTCGACGATGATGACGTGGACATGTAGCCTAGAAACTTGATATGTTATAAATATTTTGGATATGCTTAAAGTTGTATGGATATTTTCCTTGATTCATAAGTTTTAACTCATATTGTTTGATGGATTTTTGAAATAATGAGTTGAGATTATCATGAATCTAGGGGGAGCTTATTGATATTGCTTTAAAAAAAATTATCCATATTGATTTTAGGGGGAGGATTTCAACTTTAAGAGCTAATCATGGATTTAGGGGGAAAATGAAAATGGTTAAGTTACATTGTTGAAATTAGAGAAGAAATTAATTTAAATGGATTATCAAAACCAATTTATGTAGGGGGAGCATATTGGATTAAAAAATATTCTATAAGATAAAGGAAAAATTAAAGAAATTCTTTGAAATTATCAAGATATTATATTCCCATACCAATTCTATTATAAAATCAAATATCTTGGATCCATTAAAGAGAGAACCAATTCACTCATTACAAAGGTTGATACATAACTCCTTAAACTCAAAGTTTCACACTTTTGATACATAGTATCAAAACGACCTTCTGGTGATGATAAAATTTTGAAACTAATTTTCTCTCACAGATAATGGGCTAAGAAATTACATTGTAAAATTTTAGGATTTTTGGACGAAATTTGAATTAGTTATGAATTTCTAAAGTTCGGCTGAAAAATCAGAATTCAAGCCATCAGTCGACTGAGACAGATACCAGTCGACTGATAATTCTGTGACTTTGTGAGTTTGATCTGTTCTCTTGAAAATTGACCACAACTTGACATCAAATGCTCTATATATGCTCTAAAATTGGTCTACTAGTAATAAGGGTTGGTGCAAACAACATTTCAATACCCAAAT
>NW_027431365.1:0-2744 GCF_044706935.1 Curcuma longa | reverse complement strand
TTCCCTTTCCTTGGCACCATACTTGTCTGGGAATCCGGGCAGATAAACCATATCCGGTCAGATAAAGCATACTTGTCCGGGAAGATAAAGCATACTTGTTCCGCGTGTAGACGCTAGCGCTATATGGGTAGTCATAAATTAACTGCTTGTTGGCGCCTCAGTTACTATATATAGTTGGCTAGGCCTTCTCCTTTTGCGAAGAGAACATCCGGTAGGTGTGAGTCGCGTGGTTCAGGGAGTGCTTTCGCAGTAGCCTTGGTCCACCTCTCTCCACGTGGCATTCCGCCTTCTGTCCTGCTAGCCGATGCTTTCCTTCCTCTTTCCTCTACCCCTTCTGGACTATGCTAGGCGGAGAATGGGAATGAATAGGGAATGGGGCTGAATAAGTGGTGGGCATGCCTTCTCCTGTCCTTGATTCATGGGACTAGCAAGCTCTTTTTTCAGTGATTGGTGGAAGGGACAAGCTCCTTGCCTTAGAGGTCTGGCTTGGGAGGTCTTAGTCAAGCAAGTGCTTCAGTAGGCGAAGTCGGAGCGATGGTTCAATGAGAATAGGCGAGGGCGAGGGCGAAACGAGAGGACCAGTGGAAGAGTCATGAATGGGGCGCTAGTTCTTATACTCACTCTCACTCATATCCCGTAGTAGGAATGAAGGAAGGGTTCAGGCGGTGCACGACTTCTCGACGAAGGATATAGTTGGGCAGAATGTAATGTTGTACCTCACGACGAGTGATGAGTGGATAAAGTAGGACTAGAGGACCGATGGATTAAGACCCGTGATGTAAAGGCAGGCGTAGAAAGATTCCCAGCGAAGGTCTGAAGAGGCGGTGGTAGTCTGGCTTTCATAGGTCTGGCACTGAGACCTGTCCAATTAGCTGGCCTGAGAAGTCTCGTAAGGCGGCTTAGTCACTGTGTGTTAGGTCGAGGATCAGTGCCTGGGCCGTGCGAAGGGACCCAACTTGGAAGGTGCGGAGCAAAGAAGTGTCATGTCTGTCCATTGAGTACAAGAGAGCTATAGAGGAATCCCCAAGACAAAAAGAGAGGAGCGAACTACAGCCTCAAAGGGATCAGACCATTGTTGAAGGGTCTTATGCCATTTACTCTTTGACCGAGTGCTTTCTCATTGGCTTTCTTACTGTAAATAAAGAACTTGCTTACTGACTGCTTGCTTGAAGGTCTTACGTGCCTCGTTGAATCCCCAACAAGTGGTTGAATGTCGAGATCGGTTGATAGAGGCGCTAGACCAACCTACTAAATTATTTCCCATGATGAGTAGATCCGAAACAACTCCTCGAAGAACTCAAGCCCAGGAAAGTAGGCGCGGATCCGATAGAAGCACTGGGACGAAGGAGCGAGATCACCAGTGACGTGCTCCAAGAAGACGCCCTTCACTGTAGGGCCAATGGTCTGAGACCAGTAGCTGCAGGGCATAGATCATCTCATGTAGTACTGTCCCGACTATCACACTTTCAGGCTCAAGCTCAAATCCCATTCCTCTCCATTCTGACTGCTGTAGGCATTATGGTAGCGCTCTCTGTTCTATCCAATGTACTCTTATCTAAAGTGGGAGAGTCCCCCTTATTGAAGGTGTGAGGCGGGCACTGGAGAACCAAGGAGTGGAACCTCAGGATGATTCATTTCTTTCTTCTTCCTAAGAGTGAGTAAGAAGCCAATGCTCATACTCCTTGCTAGCGGAAGGCGCACTAAATTCTTCTGTCTGGTGCTGGTGCTATAGAGCTCGATCCAACTAAGTTATTTTAGTGCCCCCAAAACTGGATCTAGCAGAAGTAGAGAGGTTCATCCCAATCCCTAGCCTTCCCGCTCCTTGGTCGCCCCTCACCTTCTTGGGACTTCCATACTGGGAGTGAGTGCGCTATGCCAGATCAGTGATTCCCAATCTCCCATTCGGTGGAGTGCTTTTAAGGTTATCTTCTTCCACTCTCCCCAGTTTTTCTTTCTTCTCCTGATGATGATGATGAGTCGACTCTGCCAGCGATAGCACGCTGGACCACGCGCTTTGTAAAAGAGAGGCCGCCGGAGAAAAGAGAGGACGAAGGCCCAAAAATCTAGTAAAGGAGATAAATAGCCCCAAGAAGATAAATAGCCCCAAAGGCGTAGACTAACTGTATATAATATAAGATAAGTACCTCGGCTACGCAGAGGCATATAAATAGCCTTTGGGGCTATTTACGACTAAGTAGACTAATCCGCCTTACTATGATATAAGTACCTCTGCTATGCAGAGCAGATAAATAGCCTTTGGGGCTATTTACGACTAACTAAAATAAATATAAATTCCGAGTGATAACGACGGGTTCTACGTTTTGAATCAAAGGAGTCGTCGGCCCTAACATATATTGGGAATTTATTGTAGCCCTTCGGAATTTCTATTTATTTTAGGCTTAGTCGTAAATAGCCCCAAAGGCTATGCAGAGCAGATAAATAGCCTTTGGGGCTATTTACGACTAATCAGGGGTAGCAGAGTTATATTATATACAGGCGGATTAGAACTTATATTATGAATGCAGGGCCTTTGGGGCTCTTTATCTCCCCTTAATAACATTAAATTCGGAATTTATATTTATTTTAGGCCATATATTTGAACTTATATTATAGTATGGCGGAATTTATATTTATTTTAGGTAAATTCGGATTAGTCGTAAATAGCCCCAAAGGCTATTTCTCTGCCTCAAGGAGATAAATAGCCCCAAGAAGATAAATAGCCCCAAGAAGATAAATAGCCCCTT
>NW_027431364.1:0-6335 GCF_044706935.1 Curcuma longa | reverse complement strand
TGTTATAATCTGCTTGGTTAAGATTTTGGTCTTGCTGAGATAAATGGTCAATATGAAGTTGACCATTCTAGGCACTCGGATCCAATCTAGGCTCCTCGGCATTCTAGGAGCCCGGATCCAATCCGAATGCCCTAGAGTCTAGGTGATCGAATCCACTCTGGGTGCTCTAATACCCAATTCACGTTAGCATGAGCTATTGCTAAAGTGGATGAGGATGGAGTCCACGCCAGCAGAGTCCAAGCGCTTGAAGAGGTTCCAGGTGCTCAGATCGCAAGGAGTCATCTAGACCCATTAGCAGACCACTGACAGATCGAATTAGGATCGGTGAATCCAAACACCCGAAAGGCTTCCAGCGCCCAAACACAATGATCAGATCGAGGTGAAGGCTATAAATAAACTAAAGCTCGATGTAGAAAAGACACACTTGAATTATCCATTTTGTTCAGTTTATTATTAGTCTACGCTCAACCGTTGTACAAGGTTTCTCCACCTCTGGAGTGTTTCTGACAAGAAGATTTTTTATAAGCACTTTCATAATCTTGGACTAACAACCTGACGGTTGTAACCAAGTAAATCCCTTGCCTCGTATTTTATTTCATATTTCATGTTATATTTAAATTAGTGTGTCCTTACTAAAACGTTAGCAAGAGAAAGAGGTCATTTTTTGCAGTTCGATCTTCACTCCTTCCCTCTAGCGATCCACGAAAAGCTTCCACTGAACCTTCAATTGGTATCAAAGCTGGACCGCTCAGAAGGACTAACCACCAACTAAGCAACCAGATCGGGAGGAATGCCGGAGCAAACCTCCATCCACCAAAGTTCGAGGGTGAATTCACCATTTGTAAGAGAAAAATGAAGGTATTATTTAAAATAGATTTTAAAATAATGTTGTGTATTAAAAATGATTTTGAACTACACAAGAACAAGAATGGAGAAGAACTCGATGAACTGATAGATCAAGAAGCAACGAGACGAGTTCATAGCCAACGATAAGTCAGAGTTCTATCTCCTAAATGTTTTACCCATATAGGAACTCAACCGGATAGGCCACTACACCTCGACAAAAGACCTCTAGGAAAAATTCTTAGAACTTTATAAAGGGACCTTAGAAATAAAACTAGCTAGAAGAGATTTGTTGAGGAATCAACTAACTCACCTCTGATTATAAAAGAGAGAAAAGGTGGCGCAACTACATGCAAAACTTAAAGAGTTAATCACCGACCTTAACAACATCGAAGAAATAGTGACAAATCAAGACACTCTTAGATATGCATTAAATGCATTTCCAATAACCCAAGAATGATCTTCAATAGTGGACTCATATTATATTTCGAAGAACTTAGAGCTAAGCACACTAGACGAATTATATTCGACCTTAGAATTACATGAATCTCGATGTGCAGAGTTTAAAGACATAGAACAACCATACAACAACATCGCTCTGCAAGCTAAGAAGGGTGACTTAGATTCGGACATATCCTTGGAGTTGGATGAAGAAGCATACTTGGTAAGAAAAATAAAAAAGTTTTTTAAAACTAATAACTTTGATAAGAAACATACCTCAAGACTACTAAGAAGAAAAGAGAAAAGAAGAGTAAGGTGCTTCAACTGTGTTGAAGAAGGTCACATCAAGGACAACTGTCCTAAACTAAAGTAGAAGTCCAAAGAAAAAGGGTAAGAAAAATTAAAATCTAAACACAAGAATCTGAAAGCAACTTGGAACTAGTCTTTAGAAGACTTGGAGTCAGAGCAAATAGCTGGACTTGCATTGATGGTGATATAAGAAGAAGAGTCAGAAGTAGGATCCAGCGACGAAAGCAATCATGCAGGGGGAGCCTCAACCGACAAATCTGAAATGATAAGTAGGGTACGTAAACTGCCTTCCGATCAACTTTACAATGCAATAAAAATGTTATATAGGTCATTATGTAAATATAGGAAGAAATATATGGATTTAAAGCAAACTAACACTGAGCTAGAGAACAAATTAGCAACTTCATTCTCTAAAGATAAACTAGAAAAAATAAAGGATGAAAATACAAAATTAAGGGAATAAATAGAAATTCAAAAAGAATTAGAAAATTTTTCCACTAGGTCACACAATTTGAATATCATGTTAACGAAATAAAGAATAAAATTTCGACAAGGATCAAGATAAAGAGGACCGAAATATAATTATCAAAATTTTAAGGGCCAAATAAGAAAAGTACCAAAAAGGCTTATTTCAGAAAAATATTTAATAAATTCAGTAGGTGTAAATTTATTTTGGGTTCCAAAATCAATTTTGAGAATCTAAATTTTTTTCAACTAAGAAATTGTTTTTTTTATTTTATAGTTGACTTGATATGCAAAAATAAGTTTTTGAATGTTCTGTATGAATTTCTGATAAAAATTATTTTCTTTAACGATTGCATTATCAAACAAAAATCATATATTCTAAAATTTGAAAATTAATTTAAATACATTTTTAATGAAAATTACTTTTACATGATTAAGGAAATTTTGATCTATATCTGGTTAAAATTTAAAAAAAAAATTATGATCCAAAGAATTAGTATCACATTTTTTTATTTTCTCTCTCAACCCCAATATTTTTGTTATTGTCGAAAGGGGAAGAAGTTAAATATTAGAAATTAGGCATACATGCAGGTGGAGTATGTATTATTATAACATTATATTTGTTCATGATTTTATTATGTTTATTATTTTTTCTAATTTCAAACTTAGTTTGACCAATATTAAAAAGGGGGAGATTGTTAGTACCCAGTGGTGTTTTGATGTGTAGTTAAATAAGTTTCAAATTAGGTGTTGTGGTATTTGATACGTGTGGCAAAGTGTACAAGGACTTAAGAATCACATGTAATATCCAGATGTTGAACCTTAGTAAAAGACGTAAGCGAGAGAAAAGGATGGCATGGGAAAGGAGTTGACGGACTCAGTGCATCCGAGGTACGAGGAGCTATAGAAGAGTACTCTGGTGGAACAAGAAGGATGCACGGGAGGGAGCCAGAAGGGCTTGATGCATCCGAGGAACGAGAGGCTAGGAGAAAAACTGCACAAGGAGACCAAAGGTAGATCGGAGAATGGAGAAGAAAAATGGTCAACACAAAGTTAACTATTTCAGGTGCCCGAATTGGATCCGGGCGCCCTGACATTCTAGGCGCCCAAATCCAATTCGGGCCTAGAGTCGAAATGCCCGGATCCACTTCGAGAGCTCGGATACCCAATTCACGTCAATGCGAATCATTGTCGAAGCGGATGAGGATGGAGTCCACCTCAGCAGAGTCCAGGCGTCCAGAGAGGTTACAGGCACCCGGATCGCGAGGAGTCATCAAGACATGTTAGCAGATCATTGACAAATCATATTGGAATTGACGAATCCAATCACCCGGAAGGCTTCTAGGCACTCAAAAGGCTTCCAGGCGCTTGAAATTAAGTGCCACGTTAGCACGACAGTAGTCAAGGTTATAAATAAACTGAAAAGACACACTTGAATTATTTGTTTTATTCAGTTTATTATTAGTCTATGCTCAAGCATTGTACGAGGTTTCTTCACCTCCGGAGTGTTTCCGACGAGGAGATTTTTAATAAGCACTTTCATAGTTTTGGACTAACAACCCGAGGGTTGTAACCAAGTAAATCTCTTGCCTCATATTTTATTTCATATTTCATGTTATATTTAAATTAGTGTATCCTTGCTAAAACGTTAGCAAGAGAAAGAGGTTGTTTTTTTGTTGCAGGTCAATCTTTACTCCTCCCCTCTAGCGATCCATGAAAAGCTTCCGCTAAACCTTCAACTTCAATCAACTCAATTTTCCATCAGTCAATAAGTCTATTAACTCCTAAACCATCTAACCATTGTAGCCTATCCATGTAAGATCAATGATCTTCTTTTGGCTTTCTCATTAGACCATTAGTCAACATCCCAGTTGATTGAATCAACCCTTAACTACCTAATTGGCTCAAACACAAATAAAAATATTTTATGATTTGGTTAATTAGTCTTAGTCAACCACTCAGTTGACTCACAAGCCAGTCATTTGAAACTTCTCTTCAATTAACTGGATCCTCGACTCAAACTAAGGTCAAGTCTCCATCTAAGTCTAATCCCACTTGTAACCCAAATTATAAATTCATTCTATTCTCAACATACTAGGAGTTACTTGCTAAGAGGTTGCACCTTCAAGACTTCCATGCCAAGAGACATTATCTTTAGATCTTTATCATTTGTTAGGTGTCTGATCATCTTTGACTCACTGAGACTTCCAACTATTAAGCATCCTAATACTCCTGATCTATTGGACTATCATTTGTCAAGTATATGGTCTTTGACCTACTTAGACTTTCTTCAATTGTCAAGTATCAGACTAACTGTATCTCATTTGAGCTTTATTCATTGCACCTATAATAATTTGATTAGGTTATATATACTTGCACACTTGACAAATCATATTAGGAATTACAATATTAGTCTAAATTAAATCTTTCTCCAAACATCAAATCTTCTTAGTTGAAGGCATGATTGAACTAACATGTGTTTTATACCACATGTGTTATTTGCGACTTATAAAAGGTAATAAAAGTATGATCTTGACTTTATTAGTGTTAGAATCTAAAGATTTAAAGTAATCTCATCTTGTTACTCTTAACACTTTTATCTATTCCTTGAAATTTCATATAATATTTTCTTTCTTAGAATTGTCAAAAAAGCATAACCAATTTGATCTATTATGATATTTCTAAAAAAATAAAAATAAAAATAAAAATTATGTTGTCCTCATTGGTCGACTGCATATGTTTACCTTTACGAAGAAATATAATTATGAATGCAAATAATTGAACATGACACTTCTATCATTTATAACTTGGCACACTTAATTTAACATACTTTTATAGCCAAAAATCAAATGCAAATGATATTATATCTTCAGTGATAGCGATGGCTGTGATGATTCTAATTGAATGATTGACTCAAGGAGACTAGAAAACATGATCAATCAATTTTATTAAATTAGTCGTGTTAGACTAGAAGGTGACCTTTAACAGTGAATGGAAGGAAGAATGCAGATCACCCATTGAACTCTCAGATAGTATGAAGAATTAGGAGATGAGTGAGACCTCGGACGCGATGCAATGGTAGAATTATTGATGAATTTTATAGAGCGCCATAGTTCAATTCTCGACTAGAACATGCAATACTCAGATGGAGCATAACACTCTACAATGATGAATTGATTATAGAGGTCGAGTGTTGGTGGTTTCAACGTAAATACTTTTCGAATTTGAATTAATCACTTTGAAAAATTGAAAATCTAAATTAAAAAATAAAATAAAATAAAGAGATGAGTGGGATGTACAAAAGGGACCCTTTTATGATTGATTCAAATAACTATTTTGAATAAAGCATAGAGTCAAATCAAATTAATTTGAGTCTTGATCAATGATTGTGATTATGATTTGGTTGTAAAGGAAGAGACAAATACAGCATGGCTTTCCACGCTTGTTGTCACACTTCAAGTTGTAGGCATGCAATTTGTTAGGGAGTATCCCATGTTCCAGTGTCATTCAGACTCCTGTTACTTTTAGGAGGAAACAAAATTTCTAATTTAAAAGATAACCACAATGTCATCCTTCTTTTGTCCCAGGGCTTATTTGGATTGTTTTTAAAGAATTTATGGAAGAAGTCGAACACTATCTCTCATTTTATAATGTAATTTTGATGGAAGTTCTTAAACTGGGGATAAGAATGACCCCTCCTCACTCCATAACAATATCAAGATAAGATGGCCATCAATGCAGTGGTTATCAGACCAATAATAGTGAGTGTCACTATCCGATTTTTCTTGCATATGCCCTATCCGTATGGTCAACACCGTTCGATCCAAAATGATAGGAAATTCATTGTTCATTGTCGATCGTCTTACAAGCTATTTATGAATCCATTGTAAAATTTGATACAGGAGCAACGCATGAGAAGTCGAACTTCAACGGATCATAACTTTTGATTCGGGAATCAGAACGAGATACGGTCGGATGCTAATCAAAACTTTATTAGAGACCTTTATTCGATATTGGGTAAAAGCCATACCGGCCCACTTTTGACTCCATCCGACATCATTTAGTGTTCCATCTGCATCTCCAAACTTATTTTTTACTATTTATAGTAATATTTCATTTTTAGTTTTTTTTTGGTATTTTTGACTTTGTCAAGTTAGGGTTTTGGTTTATAGCCTATATATAGGCGTGTTTAGCCATTTACGGCCAGTTTGATTGATTAATAAAATTTTTCTTTTTTGACAAAAACCTAGAAGCGACGCCGTCGATGGCTTTCTACT
>NW_027431363.1:0-1690 GCF_044706935.1 Curcuma longa | reverse complement strand
AAGAATTGCCATATATCTTCACTAAATTTCCACAGAGCCGAAATCTAGCAAGTCAAAGTTACAATGGAAGTGGTGTTGGGCTTGCCATTTGCAAGAGGTACAACCATCTCATTGTTTTTGGCACCATTATGTTGTTGTGTACAAGGGATCATGACTGATTTTCCATCTTTTCATGCAAAACTTGCTGACATCATTTTGCATGAAGTTATTAAAACGATTATAGGAATTTTTCTTAACCTTAGATTCCTGTATCCAGTGTGTGTCCATATTTTCTCTCCTGTTCAAAGAGAGGCTTTTGGTATTAGTGAAATCTCAAGAATTCTTTCAAGCACGATACTAGATTCGTTTTTGTTTGCTCCATATTTAAGTTCTTAATAAGATCATCATTTGAATGTGTACGAAACTGATCACATAGAAAACTTATAATACTTGTTTGCAGGAATCCAGATGAATTCAGGATAAGATAGGCATTGCTTACAGTATTTGTTCGAGTCTAGAAATGATGTGAGTGTTCTGATGTGTGGTCACACTATCCACGTACAATGTTTAAAGGAAATGCAGCAACATTTACAGTAAGTTCAGCTTGCTACGTTTCCTGCCACCTTTATTTTTGATGATTCTTTAGTTAATCTGTTTACCTGATTGAAATCTCCTCGTGAAGGTATGCCTGCCCTCTTTGCTCCAAGTCTGTATGTGACATGTCGAAAGTGTGGGAAATTATGGACAGGGAGATAGCAGCCACTCCAATGCCTGCAATCTACCATGATCAGAAGGTTCGCTTTTCTTTATGTCTCTATTGTGTTTACTTGTGCCATATATCCATGGGGCAACAGTAATGTCTACATGTGGTTGTTAATTCGCCATAATCTTTGTGATCTAGTAATGTTATTACACTGCAGCGCTGTAATTTCAGTTAATGAGAATGTACCTAATATTATGTGTGTTTCCATTGCAGTGCTGTAAAAAACACAGTTATGTGTACCCCAGTCTATGTTAGTTCACTTTTTTTCTTCTACATCCGTTTGCTGAGAAAGATGGCGAAGACCAGGAAGCGGACGATGGGGCTGCTGAGAAAGATGGCGAAGACCAGGAAGAGGACGATGGGGCTGAAGGTGATCCTTCTGAGGATGAAAACGCTGAGGGAATGTGTAATATGTTGCAAGAAGAATATTTGTGTTAGTTACTTTTGGTTATTTGTAAATATTGAAGTGATTAAATATATCGGTGCTTTTCTATTTGTGATTTGTTTGGTGAATTTATAATATTATGATAATTTTGTACTCTTGCTCGATTATAATTGACAAACAATATAAAAAAATAAGTGTTATTACAACAGTTTTAAATTCAATGACATCGGTTTGGAAGCGTTGTCGTTAAGTGATATTACATCGGTTGAAAACCATTGCTAAATTTGATGTTAAACAGATATTACATCGGTTTTACACCGTTGCATAACCGATGTCGTTGAGTGATATTACATCGGTCGAAAACCGTTGTTAAAATTGATGTTAAACAAATATTACATCGGTTTTACACCATTGCATAACCGATGTCTTTAAGTGATACTACATCGGTTCTACATCGGTTACAAACCGATGTCATTGAGTGATATTACATCGGTTACAAACCGATGTCTAAAATGTCAGACCTTTTACAACACCTTCATAGACATCGGTCGATTTTCTCATAG
>NW_027431362.1:0-1214 GCF_044706935.1 Curcuma longa | reverse complement strand
ATCCTACACCAATGCAAGCACCGGCTAGGCCCCGCCAGCACCTCCCCGTGCCGGCCAGCACCTCCCCGCGCCCGGACAGCACCTCCCCGTGCCGGCCAGCACCTCCCCGTGCCGGGCAGCACCTTTCCTGCGCCGACCAGCGCCTCCCCGCGCACGCCAGTGCTCCCTGCGGCCGGCCAGCACTTCCCCGCGCTGCCCACCACCTCCCTGCCCGGACCGGCGCCTCCCGCAGCCAGCCACCTCTCCCACACCTCTCCCTCCGGCGGCCCGAGCCCGACCAGGGCCAGCCAGGGGCCGGCAGCGGCCGCCAGCGCACCGGCAGCGGCCGCCAGCCCACCGGCGGTGTCCCGCGGCCAGCCACGGCCAAGCAGGGGCCGCCTGAACCCTCCAGCGCCCGGCAGGGCTCCGCCGGCAGGCCCGCGCCAGGCCAGGGCACGGCTGCGCCCGCACGCGCTCCGGCGGCGGCGGCGATGGCCCAGCACCTCCCCGCGACGGCGAAAAACAACACACGAGGAAAAGAAAGGAGGACGAAAGGAAAAGGGGATTCGGGACCTAGGGTTATTAAGTTTTTTACGACGAAAACCATTTCGTTGCAAAATTCGTCAAATTCGGCGACGAATAATCTGTTTCGTCGCCGAATTGGCGACGAATAAGATTTTCGTCGCCAATTTGGGACGAAACACTGTAATTCGTCGCCAATTTGGCGACGAAAGTGAAATTCGTCGCCGAATTTGGCGATAAATATCCTATTCGTCGCCAATTTGGCGATGAAAATAAAATTCGTCGTCGAATTTGGCGACAAAAATCCTATTCGTTGTCAATTTGGCGACGAAACAGATTATTCGTCGCCAAATTGGCGACGAAACTGTGTATTCGTCGCCAATTCGGCGACGAACTTCATTTTCGTCGCCAAATTTTAGCGATAATTCGGGATACTGTCTTTTTTTGCAACAAATTCATTATTCGTCGCTATTTTGCAACGAATAATATATTCGTCGCAAAATAGCGACGAATTTTGCGACGAATAGATTTTGGCGACGAATTTAGCGACGAATTACTTTAGTTGCTAAAATTGCAACTAATATTTTTTCGTCGCCAATTTTGTTGCAGATTGGCGACGAAAATTATTTTCGTCCCAAAATACGTTGTCAATTTGCGACGAATATAATTCGTCCCAAAATTTCGTCGCAAAATCAGTGTATTTTTGTAGTGAT
>NW_027431361.1:0-16905 GCF_044706935.1 Curcuma longa | reverse complement strand
GGTTCTAGATGATAATATCTTATTACTAATTCTAAACAATCTATGTGTCCTAATTTGTTGGTAATTGATGGAGGTAACTATTGGATTTTGGGTTCCAAATAAATTAATTGGAGTGCTAGAACTTTGTTAGAATTCTATTTGGATTTAGGGTTAAATTGGTTAAGTTATGTTAATTGAATTATATTAAAGGTTTAGTTAAATAAGTAATTTAACTAAATAATTGATGAGTCGGCTAAATTAGTTTAATATTTAGTTAATTGGGTTAACTTGGAAATGATGAGTTGATTATTGATTTAGGTTAAATTTGAGATATGAAGTCCTTGTGTGTCGAAATGAAATCCAGTGGATTAGTTTATTATTGGTTTTGGGAATTAAATTAATATGATTTAGATTAGGTTAATTTGATCTTAATTGGAATGAGCCTAGTTGGACTAAGATATGTTAAGTTGGGTTGATAACGATTTAATATCATAACTATTGTTGATAGAATTAAATTAATAATTATAGTTAGTGAGTATTATTTATTTTAAATTACAAGACCTTGATGGGTAGATCCTGTTAAATGGAGAGGTTCTGATTGTGATGATTTATCAATCAGATGGGTACTCCTGTGCTTGGTCAATCACAGTTTTTCTTTCGTAGTGCATGATTACCTTGTTGCTATTACTATTATAGTCGTTATTTGATTCATGGCTTGATACCTACCTTTGACCTTAATATGATCTTGTTACCATCAATACAGTTTCCTTAATTGTTGTTTACCTATGTTGACTTATCATGATTAACGTTATACATATCTTGATGTTGTAGTAGTTATCTGTTGAATTGTGCATCGTAGCATTGTTATTGTTATTGTTGGCTCTTACCCGACACCGTGTTGAGGTGGCACATGGGTAAGAGGTTGCACTATAGTTGGGTGTGATCAGGACTAGCTATATTACCCTCCTGCTACACTGTCACTCCCCACTTATTGTTAATGGTCAGTTGTTAGAGTTGTGCAGTACGTCCTGTTTGGCCCCTCAGTTCACTGCCCCGAGGGGGGGTGACTGGGGAGTGTAGAGTACGGACAGAGACTTGCATTTGATTATGTCATATTTGGCCCCTCAATTCATCTCCGAGGAGTGATTGGGGAGTGTAGAGTGCGGATAATGACTTGCATTTGATTGTATTATTTGCTGTGTTTTTACATGCATTTGTTGGTAAGTTATTATATAGTCTACTTTATTCAGATGTTGCGGTTGTTGCACTTACCTTCAATGATTGTTGTATTTGCTTGCTATGATTGTTGCATTGCGTGCCATTACATACATGACTACATTTGCCTGATTCCTACTATCATGATTCGTGTTATCTGTTAATTTTGATACCCGTTGATTATTAATCTACTTCATTTATATTTATTCGTTCTAGACGTTACACATTTATTATTCCTGCTGTTAACCTTTACATGCACTTCTTCCATGTACCCACTGAGTATTTGTTGCTCACCTTGCACTGATTTGACATCCCAATTCATTCATCATGAAGAAAACGAGACCGAGTTCCAGTGCCTAACGACGCAAGATCTTTAAGATCGTGAGGTACGTGGTCAAGATCATGATAGGCAGATTCTAATGAGGAAGCCTTACACTATGATGGTAGTTCCCGAAATCTTAAATGTCATAAGTTCTTTTCTTTTTACTTGGATACAATTTTTCTTGAAAAAGATATGGACGACAAGATCGAAATAGTCGGTGATCCAATTTATGATGAAGACGAGATCGAGTCAATTAGTGAGCCCTTGTATGACAAGGTATTTCATGGTGATGATTATGAAATTCTAGATGACAGATTATCTGAGAATGCAGTTTATTTTCTATTAGAAGTACAACAACTGCCTAAAGATTTGACAGAGTCAATATCAGAGGATCTTTCTCCCATTCCACCACTTAAGCAACGACTTCTGATTCATCAGCACTTAAAGATTTTTTATTTTGAAGATAATATCCTGAACTCAAGGATGAGTTCTTTTCAACCTGGGTCGTCTGATGCAGGAGCATCTAACAACATGATTAATTTATGTCTTCTGATACAATTATATTCCCCTTTGAGCTGTGATGAGAAGAAATCGAAGCTATCAACATCTCTTTTGGGCCTTGAAAAAGGACAATTGAGGCTACCAACAAGGAAGATGATCAACCCGTGGCCTCCTGATATTATATTCGTCAGTGGATCGACGAGAATTTCTAAAGTCCAGCAACTACTAATGAATTTTATTGATTTGGTGCAAGACGATCTTCTTCCTGGGCGGCCACCTGACATTACTCTAAACTCGAGGACGAGTTTCTTTCAATCTGGGGCGACTGATGCAGAAGCATCCAAAGATTTTTATTATTAATTTTGATAATTTTTTATTTTTAGTAATTTTTGAAAATTTCGATATTTAGAGTAGTTTTGAAAAGTTTTATTTTTAGATTTTTAAAATCTGTTTAGAATTTTTAGGAATTGAGTCGGTTAAGAAATTTTTCTTTTTATTAGGAATCTTTCTTTTCGAGTTTGTTGTTAGAGAAATTAAGGAGGAAGATAATAGGAGGGAGATAATAGACAAGGGGATTACACAATAATATTTTTTTTCTCAATTAATTCATTCATCATACGTAGCATATTTATAAGCTACTTACATAACACATTAAACCCATTAACTCCATAAATATACCCCACTAACTCAACTAATGAAGATACATTGAACCTAGACACTTTTCTTCTAACCACTACTACCACTAATTGCCACATCATCAACCCATTAACTCCACGATTAATTTTGGATCAATTATCAACACTCCCCCTTGATTCAAAATTACAAACACCCAAAAGTAATCTAAAATAAATAAACTTATCTCTTGGAAGTGACTTCGTCAAGATATCCGCCACTTGTTCATGTGTGCTGCAGTACTCTATCTCAATTTCTTGATTTGCAACTAAGTCTCGAATGAAGTGTAGACGAATATCAATATGTTTAGTCCTCGCATGGAAGGCTGGATTTTTTGTCATTGCAATTGTTGCCTTGTTATCACAAAAAATATTAGTTGCATCTTTTTGTTGTTGGTGAAGATCTGCAAGAACTCTTCTAACCCAAACTGCTTGACACGCTGCTGAAGTTGCTGCTACATATTCTGCTTCTGAAGAGGATAGAGCTGTAGTAGCTTGCTTCTTTGAACTCCATGAAATTGCTCCTGACCCAAGATTGAAAACACTAGCCGAAGTACTCTTTCGATCATCCACTGAACTTGCCCAATCACTATCAGTGAATCCGCAAAGATCGAATTTTAAAACTTTAGTATACCAAATTCCATAATCCACAGTTCCAGCAATATAACGTAAAATCCTTTTAGCTGCTCCAAGATGATGCTTTGTAGGATTTTGCATGAACCTGGAAATTACACCAACAGAGAAAGCAATATCTGGTCTAGTGTGAGTTAAATAAATTAAACCTCCTACCAAACTTCTGAAATATTTTGCATTAGCTTTCTCTGAACCATCTTCTAGTTGCAACTTCTCATTTGTATTCATGGGTGTAGTAGCTGGATTACAATTGAACAAACTGAATCTTTTAAGAAGATCTGTTGCATATTTTCTTTGTGAAATAAAAATTCCATCAACTCCTTGCTTCACTTCAAGACCAAGAAAATAATGCAATAATCCCATATCTGACATCTCAAATTTCTCCATCATGTTAGACTTAAATTCAGTTATAAGAGAATCAGATGAGCTCATATATATTATGTCATCAACATAAAGACAAACAATAATATAATCATCGCTACCTTGTTTCTTCACATAAAGGGTTGGCTCACTTTCACTTCTTGTGAAACCATTTTGTCGAAAATAGCTATCAATCTTGCTATACCATGCCCTTGGAGCCTGTTTTAATCCATAGAGTGCCTTTCTCAACTTGTACACCTTTGCCTCTTTGCCTTCAATTATAAAACCTTCAGGTTGAACAACATAAACTTCTTCTTGCAAGTCTCCATTCAGAAATGCAGATTTAACATCAAATTGATAAACATGCCAATGTAATTGTGCAGCTAATGCTAAGATAATTCTCACAGTTTCAAATCTAGCAACCGGAGAAAAAGTTTCTTCGAAATCAATACCTTGCTGTTGCGAATACCCTTTTGCAACAAGTCTAGCCTTGTATTTCTGAATGGTTCCATCGGCATGATATTTTGTTTTAAATACCCATTTGAGACCAATTGCATTCTTGCCTTCAGGTAGATCCACCATCTCCCATGTTTCATTTTTATTAATTGCCAATAACTCTTCTTTCATTGCATTTCGCCATTCTTCCTTTGTTACTGCTTCTTCAAAAGTTGTAGGATCTGTAACAAATAGAGCAAATTGACCCGATTCATAAATTTCTCTCAAGGATCTGAACCTTTGTTGGAGGTGTTTCATCAGAAGAATCTTGTAGAGATGATGAACTACTGCTTCTTGAATTTGATGGTGAGGAAGCTGGTGATCCCAAAGGAGATGATTCAACACCTTCAGTTGTTGGAGTTTTGTTCTCTATTGGGATATGAACTTGAGTCTCTTCACCTTCTGTATTCCACTTCCAACTTGAATTTTCATCAAAATCTACATCTCTTCTTATAATTAATTTGCCACTAACAGGATTATATAATCGATATGCTTTGGATTGATTGCAATATCCAACAAAAATGCATTTTTCAGATTTATTCTCAAGTTTATGACGAAATTGAGAATTTACCAAAGCATATGCAATACATCCAAAAATTCTTAAATGATTTACCGATGGTTTTCTACCTCGCCATGCTTCATATGGTGTTTGATTTAAGACTGCCTTGTTGGAGAAATATTCAGCAAATAAACTGATGTGGCCACTGCTTCAGCCCAGAAAAGATTTGGAAGCCCTCTGATATTCAGCAAACTTCTAGCCATTTCTACAACTGTTCGATTTTTTCGCTCGGCGACACCATTTTGCTCCGGTGTATAAGGTGTCGTCAATTCCCTGTGAATACCATGTTCTTCACAAAACAGATTAAATTCTTTAGATAAAAACTCACCTCCTCGATCTGTACGAAGAGTTTTTATTAAAGAACCCTTTTGATTTTCCACAAGCGCCTTGAATTTTCTGAAATTCTCAAAAGTCTCTGATTTGTTTGCTAAAAAATAAACCCAACTCATTCGACTAAAATCATCAGTAAACATCAAAAAATATTTACTCCCACCAAGTGATGTAGTTTTCATAGGCCCGCATAAATCAGCATGAATTAATTCAAGACATTCAGAAGCTCTCCATGATTGCCCAATTGGAAAAGACTTCCTTGTTTGTTTTCCATAAACACATCCTTCACATAAACCAAGAGTACTAATTTGCGGTAATCCAAAAACCATACCTTTCTGATTTAACAACTGCATTCCTTTGATGTTGAGATGCCCATATCTCAGATGCCACATCTTGGATTCATTATCTTCACTAGCAATAAGAGCTTGGTTTCCCACATTAGAGATTTTAAGTGGAAACATCTTATTTTCTGTCATTTGCACATTGACAATAGACTGCCCTGAATCTTTGTCAGTAATAACACAAGCTCCATTATCAAATAAAATTGCATATCCACCCATCATCAATTGTCCAACACTTAACAAACTATGTGCCAAATTAGGAACAAAATAAACATTGTAAAGTAATTTTACTTTACCATTGCTAGTCTCCACGGCAATAGTGCCTTTGCCTTCGACTTGTATTTGCTTATTATCTCCAAGTCTTACTAGCATCTTCTGAGATTCATCAAGCTCTTTAAATAATGACTTATTGTCAGTCATGTGATTCGAACATCCACTATCCAAAAACCAAATATCGTTTTGAACTTCATTGGAATTAGAATGAACCATAAATAACTTACTTTCTTCATTTCCTTCTTGCACATAATTTGCTTGTGAGCTATTTCTGCAATTTGCCTTTATATGCCCAAATCTTTTGCAACCATAACACTGAACAGAATTTTTGTTCCATTTCTGATCCCCGTTGAATTGTCTATCAAAGTTACTTCTTCCTCTGCCACGTCCTCTACCACGAAAGCCTCCTCTTCCACGACCTCTGCCAGCGAAGTCTTCCTTTTTTTCTGTCTCCCCCTTCACTTGAAATGCCTTTTCATCATTCTTCTCAACTGATCGATTTTGCCTTGCCTCATGAGCTTGCAAAGAACCCATTAGTTCATCAAAAGAGAAAATCGAAAGATCTTTAGCCTCCTCAATCGCAGTTACTATGTAATCATATTTCGGAGTCAAACTTCGCAAAACTTTCGAAACAATAATTGCATCAGTAATATTTTCTCCATATGAGATAAAAAATCTTGTAAAGTTTCATTACCCTTCATAAGCAAGGCTTCAAATTCACTTCTGAGAGTCTGGAGTTTAACTGCTATCACTCGAGAGGAGCCTTGGAATTCTTTCTGCAGTATTTCCCATGCTTCTTTGGAAAATGAGACAGTTGCAATTCTGGAGAAAATCGTCTCATGTACTGCTTGTTGAAGGATGAACAATGCCACTACGACTTTCAAAAAATCACGGTTTTGCGGCAGTTATTTAGCGGCGGTTCTTAAAACCGCCGCTATTATCCTTTTTCCCGGCGGTTTCAATTAACCGCCGCAAAAAGAAATTTTTAGCGGCGGTTCTTAAAACCGCTGCTATTATCCTTTTTCCCGGCGGTTTCAATTAACCGTCGCAAAAATAAATTTTTAGCGGCGGTTATCTAGCGGCGGTTTTTAAAACCGTCGCTATTATCTGTTTTTGCGGCGGTTTCAATTAATCGCCGCAAAAATAAATTTTTAACGACGATTATTTAACTGTGGTTATTAGCGGCGGTTCTTATAATAACCCTCCTTCGCTGAACTGCTGCCCTAGCCCTTCGCCCTTCCTCGTTATAATAAGGTCGCGCCGCTTCTTCTCCTTCACCGAAGTCGCAGCCCTTCGCCCTTCGCCCTTCGCCCTCTCCTCTCCCGGCGGCATTTTCCCTCTCTTCTTCTTCTTCCACCGAAGCAGCACCGGCCAAAGCTTCTCCCTCAACAGCTCGTGACTTCCGCAAGACAAGCCCGCACCAGCCGACGCCGCCCATCTACTGCCGCCACAACGCCGCAGCCCCTGCGCCGCCCGGAGAAAACGCCGGCCTTCCCCTCTTCTTCATTGGTTGCCTCCACCGTCACTAATCTCCTTGGAGCAGAGCCGCGATCCCTCATCGTCAGCCGCCGCCTGGGCGAAGCTGCCCCTGCTGCCACAAGCCGCCGCCGCACACAGGAGAAAGCCCGACTGCCCTAATTCGGGGTGGTACTGCACATAGCTCCTTTTCTTGTTGATAATCCTGGTGGTACCACTCGTGATCAGCCCCGGCACCTTTGTTCCCGCATCTCCTCCGTCTTCGCGAGTCCGATCATCGTCGCAATCGCTTCGATCCAGGGAAGGAGGGTTTGCCCTGTGTGTTCTGGTTGAGGTAAGTTCTGGTGTGTGTCAAAATTTTGATTCTTGTAATATCAATTTCCTGTTCACATGATTTTCGTTAGGTCTCGGAATTCAGTTCTTTGCACTAGGATTTGCGATTGTCTTTACTAATTCATCACTTTCTTTTAGTTCGATTGATGTAATTTTTTCAGCTTTTACTGATTGATACTTCTGTGTTTGTTCTTGCAGGTTGATCGATCTCGGATTGTTTTCGTGTATCCATGTGCTTTCTTGCATCATGCCTTTGCATTTTGTTCACCCAACCTTCTACATGGAAAATCTTTTGTTTTGTCATTAACAGTTAAATATATGCTTCAAATTGATTTAAATCACACATATTGTTGAATGGTATCATTTATTTATGTAGCTGGTCGATCCTATAGACAAAACAGTGGATAGAGATATAACTCTTGTTAAAGAACTGGGTTTGAAACTTATCTATGCTATGAATACTCATGTGCATGCTGATCATGTCACAGGTACGGGTTTGATAAAGGTAAGCTATCATTTGTAAAATTATATACTTGAGCATTTTTTTTCCGTTCATATGGCAGCATCAAAATACTTGTGTTATTGATTTTCATAATAAGCATGTCATGAAATTTCCAACTTAAATATTGACTGACTAAATACCTTACAGAAAAAGATGCCAGGGGTAAAGTCTATGATATCTAAAGCAAGCACCACACAAGCAGATCATTTGGTTGATCATGGTGATAAAATATATTTTGGTGACCTTTTTCTGGAGGTAGGAAGTTCTTGGTGTTGAGCAGATAAGTAGACTTTCAACTTCTAAACTTTTGTTGGTTCTTTGTTGCATATGGCTTGTTTCTAGTCCATATCTCTTGCACATTTTTGTATTGGACATTGTTATCTCATTCTTCTTTTTGCATGTGGCTTGTGTCTTTTGCAGAATTCAGATGTTCTGTATGTGACCTTTTATTCTCTCAACTTATTCCTGAAATTTCCACTTGATGCTTGTGGTCTACAGCAGCCTAAGTATTCTCTAATGACTAAAAAGTGGATATGAACAAAGTTAAGGAAAAATGAGATTTGAGCCTTGTTATGTTGTTAGAATCCACTTCCATGATGTTAATAGCAGACACATAATTAAGAGTTCATCAGCAGCTATCTAAAATTTCATTTTCCTTAGGTTTTCTCTTTTTGTAGTTAATGCAGTGAACTTTTGATGGGATATTCTAAATCACGTAGTTAGACTATTGAAGAGGCAGAAATTTGGATCGTCTAATATTAGCAAAATAAACTCTTACTATTGAGATCAGCAAGCAACAAATTATAGTTTCTATTTGATCAATTGGTGTCAAGTAGTTAAAATTGGTCAACTTTTGTTGTTTCTGTGACTTATTATAGATGTCTCTCAAATTATAGTTTCTATTATAGATGTCCTTCTGGACCTATATGAATTTCTACGATCTTAGAGCATAGAAATTTAGCTTTACTTGATTTAGCTTTTAGAAGTTCCAGATTTACAAGTCCATGTAGCTGTAGAGTTTTTTATTATTGATACGTTTGTTTGTTCTTAGTAGTTTATCTCTTTTAGTTTTTTGTGATAAACAATAGCATTCATTTCAGTGATCTTTAGATTATAGTTTGTCTCTTTTAATTTTTTTTTGTACTTGTGCAGGCATGACTACTTTACAAGTTTGAAGAGCTCTCCAAGGATGACTATTTTTCAAAAAGCAACGAATTTGCAACCTGGTTGAAGGAAAAGCGAGGGATCTATTTCTAAGATTTGACATCTGATAAAGCTAGAGAGATTTCTCAGTTTTTTTGTAACAAGCAAAGTTTTAATTTTTTTATAACCTAAATTCACTGTATTTGACATCTGACAACTTTGATATTCGTGTGTAATGACTCATATTTGTTCACTAGTTTTGCAAGAAATTAATGAAGTAAAATTTCCTATTTATTATAATTTTTGGTTAAATTTTTCTATTTATTTATTTATAAAAATTATTGCATGCTGAAAATTCTATAATTGTACATTCAAAATTTAAACTGTCGGGAAATTATTTCGCGGCACTTTTAGCAAACCGCCGGGAAACCATTTTGCGGCGGTTTTGGCAAACCGCCGGGAAACCATTTCGCGGCGGTTTTGGCAAACCGCCGGGAAACCATTTCGAACCGCCGGTAAAAAGAACCGCCGGGAAAGTATTTTGAACCGCCGTAAAAAACAACCGCCGGGAAATCATTTCTAACCGCCGTTAAAAGAACCGCCGGGAAATCATTTCTAACCGCCGCAAAACAAACCGCCGGGAAATCTATTTTAGTGGCGGTTATTCCAGCGGTTTTCTAAAACCGCCGCTAAATGGTTTAACGACACCGTTATCCGCGGCGGTTTGGTAAACCGCCGGGAAATGGTTTTGCGGCGGTTCCAAACCGCCGCTAAACGATTTTTAAACCGCCGGGAAATCCTTTTTTTCTTGTAGTGAACTTTCTCTAGTAAATCCCAAAGATCTTGAGATCTAAATAGAATTTTCATTTTGATGCTCCCAAATTCGTAGCACTCGCCTTTGAAAATGGGGATGAGAGGTTGAGAAACTCCATTAATCGCCATTGAAAGCAACTAGGACACGTCGAACCTGGCTCTGATACCACTGTTAGAGAAATTAAGGAGGAAGATAATAGGAGGTAGAAAATAGACACGGAGATTACACAATAATTATTTTTCTCTAATTAATTCATTCATGATACGTAGCATATTTATAAGCTACTTACATAATACATTAAAACTCATTAACTCCATAAATATCTCCCACTAACTCAACTAATGAAAATACATTGAACCTAGACACTTTTCTTCTCACCATTACTACCACTAATTGCCACGTCATCAACCCATTAACTCCACGATTAATTTTGGATCAATTATCAACACTGTAGATGACGACGTTGCGGTCGCGCTGCAGGATGAGGATGTAGTTGCCCCGCGAGCCGCCCCCGCCGCTCACCCAAACAGGCCTGTTGCTTCCGTCGTAGATGACAAGGTTGCCGTCGGTCTGCAGGCGGAGGACGCAGTAGTTGCAGCCTTGGCCGTTCGTATGTGAGCCTCACACGGCCCGGCCATTGTCGTACAGTTGCAGTCGGACTGCATGATGAAGGTATAATCCCCTTGGGTGAGGGATTCGCCGGTGTTCATGATCAGCATGTCGCCGCCAGAGAGAATGTTGTAGGCCATGGAGGAAGGCAGGAGGAGGCCGAGGAAGACAGCAGCAGAGAGGATGACAAGGGCAGCCATGGTTAAGATACGTATGGATATCACTCACTTCACTCAAGTGATTGTTGATTAGTATGGTGTAAGGCCCATCTATTTATAGATGTTGAGGAGAGGCAAATTTATGGGACTTAAAACTAAAAAACAGTATCCTGCTAGCTTTAAAGGATATATAATATATAATCGACACTGCCCCTAATTTGTACGGGAACATTATTATCATGCCAACTCATCCACGTTATTTAGTGGACAATAAGCCATATACATATTTTGCACGTTTTGTCTCGCAGTTTGATTATTATTATTATTATTTATAATCAAGTCATTTAATATTTTTTTTATAATTTAGAGATTGTGTTATAATATTAAATATAAAAAAATTTTAAAATAAAAAAAATTAATTGGTCACGAAGTCTATCGGATAAGAAACACGGGATAACAATATTCTGACACATCTCGTGAGCAACTAAAATTTATTCGTTTTGAAACTTTTTTATATTTAATACTATAACCCAATTTCTAAATCCTAAAAGAAAAATCTTAAATCGCTTAACCGTAAAAAATAAAATAAAACAAAATAAAATGATAGTGTTCATGTTCGAGGCGCTTGAACAATAACAATGTTATTTTTTTTATTTTTAAAATTAAGCTATTTAAGATTTTGTCTTTAAAATTTAGAGGTTATAGTATTAAACACAAAAATTTTAAAATAAAAAATATAATTGCTCACCGGATGTGCTGAGTTGTTATCTCACACCTCTTATCCAACACATTCTATGAGGAACTAAATTTTTTTTGTGTTTAATATTATAACTCAACTTCTAAACCCTAAAGGAAAATCTTAAATTACTTAACCCTACCCCAGCCACTCTCGCCGCCATCGCCACGCCGTCCGGCCACCGGAGACCGTCGAGCTGGTCGCGATCGATGGCCCACTCGCCGGCACGCCGACCGACGTCGGATTCCGATCGGATTGTGGTCGGAATCTGGCCGAATTCGGCCAAAAATTGCCGAATCCGGCGCACAGCCACTGGCGGCCGAATCGCGGCCGGTTTCCGGCCAAATCGTGGTCCACACCCTCATAGTTTTATTTTTAGCCTTTACCCAAAAGACCTCATACCAATTGAAATATCTTCAATCTTATAAGCCCATATTCTTTTCTATGTATTTCCAATGTGGGTTTGGTTCGTATATATTGCCCACTTCTTATTAATTTCAATTCATTCAATTGGAATCTTTCAACATATCTCCACAATAATATGATATTATCCACTTTGGATCTGAGACTTCACGTTGGGACCGTTAAGGGGGGCGGGCCCGTTGGGACCGTTAAGGGGGGGCTCCCAGTGGCCCTTTGCTTGAGGAGTAGATTGTTGGGATACAATCAAAGTCCCACATTGAAAATACATAGAAAAGATTTTGAGCTTATAAGATGGAAGATATCTCAATTGGTATGAGACCTTTTGGGTAAAGTCCAAAAATAAACTATGAGGGTGTGGGTCCAAAGTGGACAATATCATACCGTTGTAGAGATATATATGGATTCCATCGATACTAACAGCTAATCTCATACCAATTAAGATATCTTTCATCTTATAAGTCTAGAATCTTTTTTATATATCCATCGATATATATAACAGCTAACTTCATACCAATTGAGATATCTTTCATCTTAAAAGTCTAGAATCTTTTCTATGTATTCATCGATACTAACACCTAATCTCATACTAATTGAGATATCTTTCATCTTATAAGTTTAGAATCTTTTCTATGTATTTCCAATGTGTGACTTTGATTATATCCCAACAATCTACCTCTCAAACAAAGGACCACTAGGAGCTTCCCTTAACGGTCCCAACGGACCCCTTATTAGTCCGGGTCCCAACGGACCCCCTTAACGATCCCAATGAACCCGTCCCCTAAACAGTCCCAACGGACCTCTTACTAAGAGCCCCAACTATTTCTTTGTTTGGCTTTACATAGCCTGCTCTGATACCACTATTAGATTGGATGAAATCCATATATATCTCTACAACGGTATGATATTGTCCACTTTGGGCCCACACCCTCATGATTTTATTTTCAACCTTTACCTAAAAGACCTCATACCAATCTACTGAACAACATAGAAATATGCTTGTGAATGGGAATCCAGATTATTATGATCTCCTTGTTCCTGAAAATATTCTATCTCCTAGACGTCGTAGAGAATTGAGAATTCTAATTTGTTTCAACTCTCCTAATTGGGATGTTGTGAATAGAAATAAAATATTTTACAATGAAAACAATATAAGAAACTCCACACAATTTCTGAATGAAGACAAAGGTCTTAATCTTAATATAGATTCAAATATAAAATATAAATTGTTTCTTTGGCCCAATTACCGATTAGAAGATTTAGCTTGTATGAATCGCTACTTTTTCTATTGTATTATAGAAAACGAAAAAAAAAGCACGACGATTCCCTATAAGGATATGGGATATGTACATAAAAAAGACTCGTCCCGGTATATGTGTAACAATTTTTGTTTTTGGGGTGTGGGTTTACATATACACATATAATATATATTGTTATATTTGAATTGATTTGTTATGCCAGTAAGGAAAGGCAACAATTTGAGATACAAATTGAAGAACTTTTCACTAATTCAAAAAAAAAAAGAAAAGAATTAGTAATAGAATCTTAGTAAAAGAATATGGATGAATACTCTTTTTTTACCTATTTTATATTTTTTTTTTAGATTTGGATCGGATTTGGCGACATGGCCAAGTGGTAAGGCAGGGGACTGCAAATCCTTTATCCCCAGTTCAAATCTGGGTGTCGCCTGATTAACAAAAAACGGGGGATTTCTTATTCTACTGATTTAATTCGACGAATTTTGTCCCCGGAGCCGGAGAAGTATAAGCGCCTGTCGATAGTTTTTTTTTCTCAAAATCTGGTCCTTGGGTGTGGCTCAAACCGATACAAATAGGGATGAAGTGAGTCTTACTTAGTAATATGATTGACTCTCACTATAAAAAAAAATAGTGAGAGTCAATTCTGGGATTCAGAACGACGAAAATCAGAGGTCGAAAGTATCCAAAGGTTCCTAAAAGACAATCCATTTTTCTCCTAGGATTGAAGAAGAGATTGTACGAAAGAGTATCAAGAATTCCTAATTATTTTTCACTACCATTACTAAAATTGTGTCTACTGACTCCATCTGGAATTAGATTGGATAGGCTGATGGGAAATCCATTTAAGAGTTGTGGAAAGGATTGAAGAAACTTTGTATCCAGACTCACGAGGGTCTCTGAGTAATCAAACATTCAATCAGGATAGTCGGTCAACTCTTATTTTTATAGAGTAAAAGTAAAAGTCGAAAAAAAAAAAAGGGTAACAAACAATAGGTCTTAGTATTCCCACATGTTTCATTTCATTAGGATAGAAGTATTCCTTTGCTATCTAATTTTCCAAGAAAAAGTATGTGTATCATATCTGTACTTAATACTTATACTTCAAAATTCTACCAGAAATCTTAGAATATTGTTACAAGTAGATTCATTGGATTGGTTCATTAATAGCTTTAAGTCAGAATTATTTTTTGACTCTGCGCCATTAATTCCACTATGATTATCGATCAATAATTAAATAATTCCTTCATAGAGATAGGAGACATAATTCATATGGATATTGTAAGTCTCGCTTGGGCTGCTTTAATGGTAGTCTTTACATTTTCCCTCTCACTCGTAGTATGGGGAAGGAGTGGACTTTAGGGAGGGGTACTACTAGTTTTTTAATTTAATTGTATGAATTGTTTAATTGAGCGTTTTGCAAAGCTTTTTCTTTTGTCTCTGTTTCAAAATTATACTGAAATACAGTAATGAATAAGAAAATACAATAATGAATAATAACCATTCGATCAAACAATGAATGATTACTTTACTATAGTTCTAGTTCTATTTCGAAACTAAAATCTACGCATGATAGGAAAATTTTTTCAACCGGATTCTTCCTAAACATTCTATTTTAATAAACCAGTTCTTATCAGAATTATGGATATTACAATGAGCAAAAACCCGAAATGGGTTTTTTATTTTTTTCTTTATTTGTTTCCCTCTTTTTTTACTTTTACTGTTCTAAGAGAACATAAAGTCGTTCCGCTAATCTAATTAGATTATGGCAATACATACTTTCTATTGGAAGTGACTAGTTGTTGTCCAAACCAAAGAAAAGAGGTTATACACATAAGAAGATTAGATCCTTCTTTCGTTGCACGATTCACGTATCGTGTATTTTACCTTTCTTTTAGACTCCTCTCCATTCCATTTTTTATGCTTAAGACATGAGATGAGTCAAAAAAGCATAAAAAATGGAATGGAGAGGAGTCTACCCTATTAACCTATTCCCTTTTACAAATCTGAATAAATTATCATAGAATAGAACTCCGCGGATCATGTTTTCTGTTAATGGATCAAGCAATAGCTTCTTGTGGTGGGAAATCTAAAAAAAGAAAAAGATTCTTTGGTTTCGTTTTCTTTTCTCTTTTTTTATTTATTTTGAAATTTCTAATAGATTAGTATACGCCCATATTATTCTTGCTCCATTGATTCTTTTGATGGATCTCAGGATCTATCCTATATAAATAAATTCTAAAATAGGTTAAGAATTAGAACAGTTGGCCTTCGATTATTTTGGATCGATCAAAATACACACAGGTAAATGTAGCCAAAAAAAAGAATTGGGCTGCTATTTTGATGTACTATTTAGATATACATCTAATCCATGTACATACATATTGTATATTGATCTAGATATGGGCTTTTTTTTTATAGGAAAAAGTCTATATCCGTATACAATACAACTTTCTATGAAAATAATGAATATGATAATATATACTATATAATAGTATATAACTATACAATACTAGATAGTATGGTAGAAAGAATTATATATAATTCTTTCTACCATACTATCTAGGCTTAGATACTACTATCTCAGATACTTATTATCTCAGATACTTATTATCTCAGATACTTATGATTCCAGCCAGATCATTTCGTTTAAGACTTGAAGTTTGAATTCCTTTCTTCAATCATTGATAAGAACTAATAATTCAAGTTTCAATCAAATTAGTCATTTTGACTGACTGTTTTTACGTAGATGATAAGTAAAAAAGCAGTAGGAACTAGAATGAACAGTGCAGTAGCAATAAATGCGAGAATATTGACTTCCATAATCTCATTTTTTTTTTTACTTCGCAATAACTCGGGATCTAATCCCATAGAGATGAGAAATTGGATTCCTGTAAATTCAATGGGATGAATTGCATCCTGATGATACTGAATCGGATCAGTATTATGAATAACAATATATGATCTATCAAATAAATTCATCGTCGAGAATTGAATAGTATAACATAGGAAGATCCTTTATCTATACTAAATCTGAAAAAGGATTCTTTATTGGATCAGGAAATTTACATCCTTTTCCACTTTTTCTTTTCTATAAATAACCCAACCCTATCGTCTTCCCTATATATTCCTCCTTCGTTATATTATACTTATACATACAATTATGAGGTATTATATGACTGGTATGGTATTCTATGGATGACACACAGATCCAAATAAAAGAGTAGGAGTGAGATGGAAAAAGGACGAGTTAAGACGAGTTAAGTAGAAAAAATCGAATATAATTCCAATGAATTTAATAAAAAGGAGTGTTACTCGTTCTCCTCTTTTATTTTATTAGTATTTCTTCCTTCAATTGGGACTGGAACTGGAAGGCATACATAAAAAATTGAGTGTGCAATTTAGTTTATTTGAATGAAAATGAGATAGATTGTTTCCAATTAGTCATTGAGGATACCCCCCCAAAAAAAAGTTGGAGCTCAAAGGGGTTTTCATTTACCCTGACAAGTACTCTGTCGAGGCACTTATGTTAAGTTCGTTGTGTCTCGTACAATAAACGAATACAATTTGCATATGTACTCCGGTAAAAAGGGGTACTCTTTTCTATTTTATTCATCAAGAATATTGAAAAACAAAAGTGGACAAGTATCTCTTAAATTCAAATAGTAAAGTAAATATAAGAATACTACCGATTGTACGAATCTAACTATTATGTTATGTCTCTCTCTTATCAATCGGCACTAATGAAAGAAATGGAAATTCCCGTATTTGTCTGATGA
>NW_027431360.1:0-37214 GCF_044706935.1 Curcuma longa | reverse complement strand
GAGAGAGAAGAACTCAATTCAAGATGCCCAATTTAATCAATTCTCTTCTTTTATATATCTGGCACAACCTGTGGGGACTATCCACCATAAAACTCATATCCGTTAACAACCCATCAATGTTAATGAATCGGATTGTTGGATCTACACATTGAAGCCACGTTCATTTGTATAAACTCCCCTTCATGCCACAAGTATTAGATCACTTAATTGGATTTAATTTTTTTGATGACAATAGTCGTATATCTGAAGGGGAGCCTAGCCACAACGGTAAAGTTACTGCAGGATGTGGCCTAAGAGTCACGGGTTCAAATCCTGGAAACAGCCTCTTGCCAAAGGCAAGGTAAGGCTGCGTACAATGGATCCTTTCCCCGGACCCCGCATGGCGGGAGCTTCGTGCACCGGGCTTCCCTTTACAATAGTCGTATATGTGTCTATACTTGATCTCTTATACACCACACAACCTCTTAGTTGAGCTCAACATACCAAACTTTATAGGTTAAATATCTCTTTAAACAATCTGGTCTCATTAATTCAATTAACACAAGATTAAAAAAGCCAGAGTTACTATAACTATAACAAGACCCAACAGTAATCACAATTCTAATTAATTAATGGCATAGATTAAATGTGGATGTGTAGTATAAAAATGACACGAAATGTGATATGTACATGCCCATTCTCAAGAGTCCTTATGACCCAAATCAAGTCTGAATAATGTTTACTTAAACCTTATGTTAAACTACAGTAGTAAACTATGATTCAACCTTATGACTTAAACTAAAGTCTCACATCATATTTACAAAACCGTATGCAAACCCGCAATAGTAAATCATGATGTCCTTATGTCAGAGAGTCAAAAAATCATATACACATGTAAAACTTTAGTACGTACAATAAATCAAAAAATACATGTGTTCATTAATATAGAGCATCACATCAAATACAGATTCCTATCAAATGGGTACTTCATCAAAATAAAGAACTTCCATATTCAGCACATGTTAATGAAACACTTTGGTGACAACCCCTTGGTAAGCGGATCCACTAATATAAATCTATCTTTATATGCTCTATCATAATTTAACCACTCTGAACTCTTTCTTTAATCGTTAAAAATTTCATGTCAATGTGTTTAGATTTCAACAAATTACAATTATTTTTAAAATATAATTCTGCAATTTTTTTATCACAGTTAATCTTTAATGGCCTGTCAATGCCCCTGATGATCTGTAACCTTATGATAAAATTTCGCATCCATATTCCATGGTTGGAAGCTTCGTAGCAGGTTATAAATTTTGTCTCCATAGTTGAAGTGTTTATTAGCAGCTGTTTGACACTTTTACATGATATAACCCCTCCCGCCAATATAAAGACATAACCTGAGATAACTTCTTGCTATCTAAGCATCCAACAAAATCGGAGTCTGAATATCCAATAATCTCTAGATGACATGATCTTTGATATGTAAGCATGTAATCTTTCATTTCTTTGCAAATATCGCATAACCCACTTTACGACTTTCCAATGCTCTGGTCCAAGGTTACTCAAATATCTACCTAGTATCCCCACAATGTATGCGAGATCCAGAAGTGTACATACTTGAGCATACATCAAACTCCCTATTGCCAATGTATAAGAGAATTACTGCATTTCTTTAATCTCAAGTTCATGGTGTAGACATTATTACAAGCTAAATTTATCACCCTTTGACACAAGAGTGTCTCCAGGAGCGCAATTATATATGTCATACCAAATGAACACATTTACTATATAGACCTTTTGTAAAAGTCTAAGTGTGCACCTTGAATGATCACGAATAATCTATATGTCCAAGACAAATGATGCATCACTAAGATCTTTCATTTCAAATTCACTTGATAAAAATGACTTGGTTTCTAGTAACAGATCCTTATCATTATTTGCTAACAATATATCATCCACGTACAGAACAAATATAATAAACTCTTCCACTGAACTTGATATACAAGTATTGATTAACTGGATTCTCTTTAAAATCGTATAAAGAAATCACTTGATTAAACTTCTAATACCACTAACGAGATGCATGTTTTAACTCATAAATGAACTTCCTTAATTTACATACTAGGTGTTTTGAATCTCTCAATTCAAAGTTCTCCGACTGCACCATGTATATAATTTCCTCTATTTTCATTGAAAAATATAATTTTTACGTCCATTTGATAGAGCTTTAGGTCATAATGAGTTATAAGTGTCATGACTACCCTAAGGAAGTCTTTCATCGAATCGGCGAAAAAGTCTTCTTGTAATCAATATCCTCCTTTTGAGTGAATCCCTTAGCGACAAGATAGAGCCTTATAACTTTTCGACATTGTCATGTGAATCCCGTTTGATTTTAAATATCCATTTGCAACTAACCAGTTTCACTCCTTTAGGTAATTCGACAAGTTCCCAAATGTCGTTATTTGTTATAGACTTCATCTCTTCTCTCATGGCTTCAATCTCATTTTTCTAGATGAGAGCATTATTTTACTTCTTGGAAAGATGTAGGATCATCTTTCAATCAAATGTCAAACTCATGCTCTTAGAGATAAACATAGTCATGTGACATCGTAGATTTCCTTTCTCTAATGAATTTCCTTAGTGACACTTGTCCTTGAGATAGTTGGAGTCATGCTCAATTGTAGGAGGAAATACCTCTATTTGAGTTGATGTCCCCTCCATATGAATTGGAGGTGATACAAGAATATTGTGGTCCACTACCTTTTCAGTTGTGCAACTTCAACTATATGTGGAATGATAAATCATTTCACTATTAGTTGCATTAGTAGTTACCATATTAGGATCACTAATGTTATCCTCAAATAATATTTTTCTAACTTTGTCACTTTCACCATCCTTAATGAATTTGACATTACCCGTCTCAAAAAAAGATTTACTCGAGGGGTTGAAAAACTTGAAGTCCCTTGAGTTTTCAAAGTATCCTATAAAATGACAACTAATAGTTGTTGAGTTCAATTTTCTTTCGTTAGACCTATAAGACCTAGCCTTAGCCGGGCAACCCTAGACATGTAGATGCTCAATACTAGGCACTCTACCTGTTCACAACTCGTATGGGGTTTTCGTTATCGCCTAACTAGGAACTCTATTGAGTAAGTAAACTACAATTTCGAATGTCTCACCCATAAAGACTCTGATAAAGAAGAAAAATGCAATCATACTTCTCACTATGTCTTTTAGGATTCGATTTAGTCACTCTGCTATATCATTCTACTGAGGGGTCCCAGGCATAGTGTATTACGCCACAATTCCGCACTCAACAAGGTAATCCGCAACTGGCACAGGATGTTGTTCACCTGATCCATCAGATCTACCATAGTATTCACCACCACGGTCTGATCTGACAATCTTAATCTTCTTACCAAGTTGATTTTCAACTTTGGCTTTGAAGGTTTTAAATATTTTCAGGGATTGTGGCTTTTCGTGAATAAGGTACAAGTATCCGTATCGAGAATAGTCGTCTATAAAGCTTATAAAGTATATTTGATCGTTCCAAGAAGCCTTAGGGAGCAATCCACATATATCCGTATGTATAAGCTTTAAGACCTCATTACACCGTCTTGAACTCTTATTGCTTTTGTTAGTCATCTTCCCCTTAGTACACTTAATGCAGATTTCAAAATCTGACATATCAAGGGAATCGAGAATTACTAGTGACAATAGCCTTTCTAGCATTGTTTAGAGATATACCCTAAACGTTTATGTCACAACATGGATGAATTCTCATTTGTCATATCACGCTTCACACCTATATTATGTATTACAATATTATCCGTATGAATTTCAGTGTCCAATCTGTAGAGTTTGTCAATCAAGGAATCAATACCACACAAAATAGAATTTCGAAAAATACTGAACTTTCCATTTCTAAATGAACAAGTGTATCCAAATTTGTCTAAACATAAAATAAAAATTAAGTTACGTCTAAATAACAACACTACAAATGTATTTTCCAAATTCAAAAGTACATTATTCTCTAAACAAACTCTAAAGACACCTATTGCCTCTACTTTTGTGTTTTTGCCAGTTCATATATAAATGAATCTTTCAACATCAATTAACAGTCAACTCTAAAGGTAACCCTACATAGTTACACTTATGTGAGTAGTTGCACAGTAGTTAAATTGACTTCTGAACTGACAAAGTTAATAAATTTATCTTTCTTGACTCATAAGTTGGCGAATCTGGGGTAATCCTTCTTCAAGTAACCTTTCTTTTAACAAAAGTATTAAATTGGATCCGGATCTTGTTGTTTTTGCACCTTATACCCTAAAATCTCAGTTATCGTAAGTTGTTTACCCTTACTCGTACTCTTATCCTTTTTCTTCTTGTTGTTCAAATACTGAGATGAAGATGCAAAATGAGTACTATGAAATGTGTCGTGCCTCAATCTCTCTTCTTCCTGTACACACTGAGCTATAAGCTCATTCAATGCCCATTTTTCCTTTTAAGTATTATGACTAATATTAAAAGGAGTGAATTGTGTAACCAAAGAGATTAAGACAAGATTCACAAGTATGCTTTTTGACATTTCAAGCTTTAATGTCCTGAATCTTGTAATCAAATTTGATATTTCCATGATGTACCCCTTTATACTACCCTTCCCATTATATCGCATGGACACTAGCTTCGTAAGTGTGGTAGTCTCAACCTTTTCATTCAAGACGAATCGGTTTGCTAACTTTTTAATGAAGGTTTTCATATCCTCATTCTCAATCATTGAACCCCTAATGGATTCCGGAATAGACATCTTCATGATCGCTAGACTCATGTGATTAGATCGCTTTCACTTTTCAAAAATCACCTTTTGATTTACAATAGAATCACTAGATAAAGGTGCAGAGCGATTGTACCTAAATACAAAGTCTAGATCCATACAACCTAGTAATACCATGATATACTCTTTCCATTGACCATACTTGTGTCGATAAGCATGGGTATGTTGCTCAGATTGACAGATATTGAGAGCACTACATAAACAAAAGTAAAGAGCATAACTCAATTTAACAAACAATGCATGTAACTTTATAAATGTGCAGTAACAAAATATAACAAACAAAACATGCATCTTTATAGGCATTAATTGAGATACCTAGTGTAATATTACATTAAGTCTTTAGACTATAATGTAATTTACTAATGGTACTATTCAAACAATTCATAATCATCTTATCTGTTATACAATTTGCCTTCCTTTGAGCTGACGCATTTTGCGCATGATACTATATTTATAAGTTTCCTTAGTTAGGGCATAGCACAGACGGTAGGCGCATCATATTGCTAGCATAATGGTCCAGGGTTCGATTCCCAAGAGGTGATGACCAGCATGATAGACCCCGCTATGCGCCTAACGCCTGTGTACCTAAACGAACCTCCCTCCATATCCGTAGGGCCGGCTCTAGGAGGGCCGCTAAGGTAGTGGATCTACCTTTCCTTAGTTAATTTATGTTTTCAACTATCACTCATAATATTTTTAATATGCCACATAGTGCCCCTTCTTGGGCCGATACACTATGCACATAATTTAGAAGTCAAATTAGCTTTGTGAGCTTCCTTAAACATACATTCGGTATAAAGAATGATTTTTATTTGGGCCAACCATCCTTAATATGGATATACATCCCTCTACGCAAATACTTCAAGTCTCCCCAATAGTTCTCACTTTAGTAGCATTGACTCGATTAAATAGTAAGCGTAGAAGAAGAATCCATGAAAAAAAACGATTGAAAACGCTACTATTCAACTATCAATCGATTGTATCATATATCGCCAACAATCGACTCCCCACATTCTCCAATCGACTGGCACACTGGACGTACCAAGTTCTGGACACACCAGTCAATTGGTGTTAAACGGCTGTCGATTGGTCTACAACAAAGTCCCGTGTGATTTTACGAAATTGAAAATATGATGCGAATGGAAACTCAATCTCTAAGATCGACATGGGTTAGCAAGCTCACATAAATCAAATATCAAGGATTTGGGAACTTCAAAATTTTGGAGCTTGATACATTACACCATGAAATAACTTCGAATCGTCATAGAAACGGTTCGCCGGTTTCCAAACAAAAGGATCAACGAAAGTAAACAGAAACAACCAAAAAGGCATAGGGATAGCTCAAGGAAACCAGACGAGAGTGGTTCCGACCTGCTCCACCATGATGCCCGGCGTACAAGGAGACCAAGTGCCGCAGATACGGAAGAAGAAGAGGTGCGTCAGCGCTCCAAATGCAAACCCTATCGAGTTTATATAGTGGTGTGGCGGAAGGCACAGGGAGCTGCGGTTAGGATCAGGCAACATCAGACGGGTTGGGTATTGAGCCAAATAAATCCGACCCGAACTGTTTACATTGAAAAAGCACTTAAAAAATGAAACTCCAATTCGTTTAAAAAAAAACAAATAGATTCCCGCTGGAGCTGAACATTTGTGAGAGACAACAATTTATTTATTTTTTTAAAAAAAATTCTTAGTTTAAAAAAATATATAACTATTATTATTATTATTATTATTATTAACACAATACTACAAACGCATTTAAGTATATTTTGGATCGAATGCGGATTCTGTTTTACGATCCGTTTCGAGACGGAGCCGACAAGGAAAAGAGGTGGAAAAAAATTCTTCTAAATCAGTCAGATTTTGACCGCCGGAAGTGGTTCGGATAAGTCTCGCTCTCTCTTCTCTCTCTCTCTCAATCTCTGCTATGGCGGCGGTGTCATCGGACTTGGCCTCGGCCTTCTTCGGACTCGCGATGCGACACGCTGGCTTGGCCCGCGGCGTCCGGAACTCAGTCCTGTCGTTCCCTCGCTTACGGGCGTCTAAGCCTCTCTTCGCCCGAGCATTTTCTGCCGGCGGCATAGTCAACTCCGCCCCGGGACGGCTCTCAATGGTGATAAGATCGCGGTGCGTTTCCCGTCGATTCGCCGTTTCCGCTTCTTCAACAGAGGGAGAATCAGATGTCCTGACCAAGATTCCGCCGGACGACCGCATCCCTGCGACCATCATAACGGGGTTCCTTGGCTCGGGGAAGGTAACGGTTTCTGCTCCTGTTCTTGGCCATGGCTGCCGTGCCCGATGAATAATGTTTCTGTTGGTTGCTGCCGAAAATAAAGGCTAAGTTTTGGGGTACTGAAGGCGCGGCCTTTCCTCTTTTGTATTTTTCTTTTTCATTTTCTACACAATTGCAAAAAATCTTTCTTTTATAATTGCTTAAATCATTCTGTGGCACTATCTTTATGATGCACGATAGATTAGAAAGTATGTTTTTTCTTGTACTTGCCTCAATGGAAATTCAAATCCGTAACTTTTGCAACCATAATCCTTCGGAATGTTTGATTGCTTCATGTTGCATTATTCTGGATTATTTGTCTTACAGAACTATACCAAGATCTTAAAGCATTTTTGGGCCAATTTCTGCAATATACAGTATTTGGTGATTGTTTTTGTCTCGCAAAATCTAGTGTTTGTTTCGACTTCTTATGGTTCTTTAGGTTCGTTCTCACCGTCTTCATTGCAGGAAATTTCTACCTTGATATCTCCAAATTCTTAAGCTTTATCTGACTTCGTAAATAGTGATGTAGAAGTACGAATAACTTCATGAACTTGGAGCGACTTAAATTGTTGGAGCTCACAATTTGTTTGTTGTAAACAGTAGAAAATCCTTGGAACATAAATGTTTCAATGGGAAAATGATGAACCTTAGTCTATTTTGTTACAGTCTAACCATGTATAGACTTTGATTGATGCGGAAGTATACCAAGAAGAACCCAGTACCATATGGTTATGTTTACAGTTAATCATTTTCTTATGCAGATTCACTTATCTTGTTTTGGTATTTCTCATAATTTGATCTGACAACTTTTTATTGATTTTGACAGACAACATTATTAAATCACATTCTGACTGCTGACCATGGAAAGCGCATTGCAGTCATTGAGAATGAGGTATGCTATATAATTCTGTACCACGCCTGGAATCTCATTTTTTTTACAGTATCACAAATTACTGAAAATTTAATTTTCAGAATCATCATGGTTGCTCCAGTAATTTTATTATGTACACTTATATTTTGTGGTGGCAAATGAACAATGGTTTTGAAGATCATGGATGATTCAAGTTACTCTATAGATTGAAGTGCTGGGTAATCTATACAAAGTATGTATATATATATATATATATAGGGACGAGGACGTTAAGATGAGTGTGTAGAGTTACTACTCAAAAAAAAAATCAATATTAATATTTAGGAGCAATTAGATGTAGCTCAAATAAATAATAAATTGAGAGAAAATAGGATGAAATCACACATACACATGTTTAGAGGTAACCCATAGATTTTATCATTAGAAGAGTTAAATTTATTTGAGGGGAAGGTGCAAGGGATGGAGAGATGAAAAGAGTAATGTGATTTGAATATTATCAATGGTATATCCTTGCATAAAATTCAATCTTGGGATAGCATTTCTGTCTCCAACCCCAAATAGTTGGCAAAACACGATGAGAGTGAATAGATGGACAAAGTAATAATAGAGGGAAGAAATGAGCAATATAATAACAGAAGGGAAACATCAACAAGGAATTTTGATTAAAACTAATTTCTAAGTATATTTGTCATGCCAATGATGGAAGATGTTCTTCCATTTTTTGATGATGTGACAATTCAGTTGATCTTGATATTGAGAAATAGAACAAAGTTCCAGTCGAGCTGTGTTATCTCATCTATTTTGTAAACTAAAGTACCTTTTCTTTTCTAAATTTTTATAATGAAGTGATATTATCTGACAGTTTTTATAGAGGAGTTGATGCACTGGTTTTTTAGGATCCTACATAGGAAACTTCAAAAGTGCTTCCAATAATTTCAGATCGTTTAATTCTTTTATTCCAGTCGTCCAATATAATGGCATTTTATGATGGTAAATATGATTAAGAAACACACGATAGTGTATTAATGTTTAAATATCAAAACTGCTACCAAACATTCTGTTGACTTTTACAGTATGGGGAAGTTGATATTGATGGTTCCTTGGTTGCTGCAAAAGCTGCTGGTGTTGAAGATATAATCATGCTTAACAATGGTTGTCTTTGTTGCACTGTTCGGGGTGATCTAGTTCGCATGATTGGTGAATTGGTTGAAAAGAAAAAGGGCAAGTTTGATCATATTGTAATAGAAACTACAGGTGTGCATATAATTGTCTTTCTTCAATTGTTATCACAAAATAAAATTTAATTATTTGAACTCACATAGCTTTGTTTTTTGAGTGCTTCCTTCAGTAACAGGTTTTGTTCATAACTTGGGAATAGCAAGTTGAACTTTTGTGATCTATTTACTAACTGAATTCCTGATTCTTCCTTTTTAATTGTTTATGTGGGGGACCTATATCAATTTGGTTTGATAGTTATCTAGATCATATACTTAAGAAATATGTGTTAATTGAGAATGCATAAGTTTATGTACATTTCTCAATGGACTGCTAACAATTTGTTTTTTTTTTGGGTTGTCTCACTTTGTTATTTTATTTCCTTTGCAGGCTTGGCTAATCCAGCTCCTATAATCCAGACATTTTATGCAGAGGATAAGATTTTCAATGATGTCAAGTTGGATGGTGTTGTTACCTTGGTCGATGCAAAGCATGTGAACTTTCACTTGGATGATAAGAAGCCCAAAGGAGTAGTGAATGAGGCAGTTGAACAGATTGCTTATGCTGATAGAATAATTGTGAACAAGGTAAAGATTTTAGTGTCTTAGTGCTTTTGTCTAGCATCAACAATTTAAGTTTTCATTTCGATTTTGCAAATCATGAATTGTAAGTTGAATTTAGATGCCTTGGGCCAAACAGTAACCTCACCAAGAAAAAAGAAGAAAACAAAGAAAAGTGGCTAACCAAAAATATAAGCCTGAAATTTGAATATCCAACCATTCTTTTAAGAAAACCCCAATAAACAAATAAACAACTCGACGCTGCTACTTAGTCTGCCACACGTGTGACTGTTTAGACTCCCTTTGTTTGTTTTACATAACTTATTTTCTATTAGAAATCAGGAAAATAGTTGTTTATTCTGTCATTCTGTGCTTGGCTGTGCAACAAAGTTTAGCTGAAAACTTTTTTTTTTTTGTTGATATTAAAGATAGAGCTGTGCCTCGACAATATATAATTTTGTTAACTTTTAAACTATCTTTTTGGCTAAATTGAAAACTTTTTCTGTTGACCAATGGCTTATATTGTCTGCCAAGTACCTGAAAAATGCAAATAAAAAAAAACTTTTAACTAGAAGCCACTTTCCGTGAAACAATCAGACTGTTCCTTTGTAGCTTATTCCATCTAAATTTTCTTACGTCGGTTTATTATTTTTGTTATGCTAAGCACATGGTTCTAAGTAATTAGTTCCCTTCTTCTCTCGTGATATGTATCATTTACTGCTTTACTAGAAACACTTCGGAGATATGTAAGAAAACAAACCTTAGATCAATGTAATTTGTGTTCTAAAAGGCTGTACTGTGCTGATGATTCTGTGAAGCTATGTATCCGAAGCATTTCTATTTTTACATAGCAACAATAAGATGCATCATTGAGTGTGTTATATTTGCCTTTTCTGAGGATCCTGAATCTTCTTCATACTTTTGTTCTTTTCTGGAGATAATTTAAATGTCTTCATCAATTACCATCCTTATTCTCTGTAATGGATAAAGAGGATGAGTCTCTTTTAGGGCTGTATATTAAGTTTATCACTCAGCTGTTCTTGCTGATGCATTTTAAGTATTAGTTTCTACTGAGTTTATTATTCATTTTCACTCTGATCTTCATTTGGGTTTATGATCTTTGAAATGCTGTATGCTCCCTATCACGAGACTGAAGTTGCTCATTTTTCTTGTAGATTGATCTCGTTGGGGAGTCCGAGGTATCCTCCTTGGTCAAGCAAATAAAGGTTAAGATTTACAGTTGGTTGCCTTGTTATTTATTTCACAAACCCTTGTTGAGCTTTCAGATGTCAATTGATAATTTATCCTTGATACAGAATATCAATGGCATGGCTTATTTAAAGCGGGCAGAGTATGGAAAAGTTGATTTGGATTATGTACTTGGTGTTGGTGGCTTTGATTTGGAAAGGTCATTTATCCTTCCCTTCCCTTCTTTTTTACTTGATAACATGTTCTTGAATTAAAATTCAGTTGTTTTTTCAATTATATCTTCCCAGGATTGAAAGTGTTGTGAATTCTGAAGGTTCAGAAGATCATCATCATGCTCACGAGCATGATCACCATCACGATCATCACCATCATGACGAACATGACCATGAACATAGTATGGATTTCTTACTCTTGATGTAAAATCTGATAGTTAATTATATGGTTTATCCACTCCATCCCGATAGTCGGTCTCTAGCAATTTTTATATTTATGTTCCATTTAGTTAGTATTGTGACTTCAACTGATCTTAATCCCAGTTTCTCCTTCCAGAGATCCCATTTGCTCATGTTAAGTTTTTCTTTATTTGTATTTCATTCGATTAATAGTATGAATTTGATCGACAGTCTGTAGTTATTTTATGGTTTTTTTTTCTTGCATAATTTACTATGAGCACTTACAGTTTATTGCTTGGATCTTAAATTGCATTGGATCTGATCCAAGCAGTAATCTTGCAAGTTGAGATCCAGCTTCAGATCATTTAGAAATAAGCCCGTGATTTTTTGTTTCTTCCAAATTATTAATTTTCTTTTTTTGTCCAATTTTCCTTTGTTTTTTATGCCAAGTAGAAAAGGCAAACACACTGTGTCCCAAAACCTCAACTTGAGCCATGTTTTGTGGCAATTTTTTTGTTTGCAAGAGGAATCTAAATTCTAGCTGATACTTATCCATAGGGGAACTCGTCATTGTTAGCTTGTGTAAGTGGTTCAGATTATATCTCCTTATTTTCCTTCAAATTTCAAAGGAAAGAAAACATAGTTGACCCTCCTGTTTGTTATTTTTACAATTTTGAAGATGAGATTCTTCTGAATTTGAAATCAACATTGTTCTTCTTGCTGATAACTCTTGTGCTACTTCTAAAATAATTGACATATGTTGAAGACATATGTGGCTACTTGAAATTTTTTCTCATTTGTCAACTTGCAGATCACCATTCTGATTCCCATTCTCACGATCACACCCATGATCCTGGTGTTTCATCTGTCAGCATTGTCTGTGAAGGAAACCTGGATCTTGAGAAGGTCATCTTCTCCTTAGTACCTTATTTCTACATTGTTGCTTCAGATATGAAAAGATTTAGCCTTTTTTTTCAGTTTGTATTTGTCTTTGGCATTCTAAAAGCATAGTGTTGTACCACATATGTTTGCAGGCAAATATGTGGTTGGGAACATTATTGATGGATCGCAGCGACGACATATATCGCATGAAAGGCCTTCTGTCAGTCAATGGTATGCCCGAGAGATTTGTTTTCCAGGTATTTGTCTCATTCTCTGGTTTTTCACTTGTTCATTGTAGCTGCAAATTGCTCGACGTGGACTAACTATTCCAACAAGTGCTTGTTCTCAACCTTGTTTTACATCATGTGGTAGGCTTGTTCATCAATATGAATTTTTCTTGCACTCAACTTGTCGTATGCTTTGATTCACGAAATAGGAAAAGTCAAACAATGAAATTGCTATTCCTTAACTTGGTTTGTGGAGTGCAATTATGTGGAATGACTTCTTTTTTATATCTGTTTGTAGGATTCTTATAAATAGTTGAAATATTTTGTCAAACTTGTTTGATGTCTTACCTACCCAGCTCTATTTGGTCGACTGTGTTGGTCTGCCCTTGTAGTTTAGTTGGCCCATCCGCGCAGACGATGGAAGTGTTTGACTTGCTCAACCCTCCTCACGTAATCATCCTGACTTGTCTGCCCACTCAGCCCATCCAATGTGATTGACTAGCTCGTTCAATTTGTGGCCCAACTAGTGTGACCCTATATGCCTAACCAAGCCATCCAGCTCACTTGACCTAATCTACTAGCCTGCTCAACTCGACTAGCTCGATCAATTTGTCTGGCTCACTTTGGTTGCTCGACCAATCTAACTCACTTCGGCTGCCCCACATTCATAATGTATATTTTTTGTAGGACTAAACAGAGGAACAATGCATACTTTGAATTATGGAACTGATAAAAATAACTATTCCATAAAAAATGGTATTTTAAGTTCATTTTCCATCCAAATATAAAAATACTTGTTTCATCTAAATTGGTCTGGACCAGGATAGGTTCTTATGCACTAGACTTGCTATTATAGTTTATTATCCAAGTAATCCTACCTTATAGTTCCAAAATGTTTGCATAGGAGCTTATATTTGACACTAAGGGTCTGATTACTTGGACGAAAGATACTAGTAAAAAGAGGAAAGAATTATAAAATCATATGTATCTTCTGTATCTCTCCTTTAAAGGATTTTCTAATTGTTACCCCTTCTTTGCTTTGCTTCCTGTTCAACAGGGAGTTCATGACATTTTCCAGGGTTCTCCTGATAGATTATGGGGCCCAGAAGAGCCTAGAATTAACAAGATTGTGTTTATTGGGAAGAAATTAGATGCCGAGGAATTGGAGAAGGGCTTCAAAGCATGCCTGCTGTGACAATATTTCCCCATTTGAGACTCCATAACTCATTGAAGCACAAGAAGAATAATTCTTCAGTTCCAGCCTTGAAATTTTTTGGATGACAATATTTATAGTTATATGAAAAAGGAGTTTGAGCAGGAACTAAAATATTTGTTGTTTTTCTGGAGTTGTCTAATCTACTACGAGTTGATAATCTATGTAAGATGCAAGACGCTATGTGAGGGACAATGTGACTGGCTGTTGACTGTTTATGACGCAGTAAAACGTGGATTATGTTCTTTTTTTCTTGTGCACCTTTTTTTATTTTTGCCTGTTGGATTTGTTCTGGGTTGATTTTTGTTTTTTTTTTAATTTTATGCATTCACATAATCTGTGATCACTCAAGATAGATTGAATTAGACAGGCAATTTTGGGTACAAGTGAGCCAACCACATGCATAGTAAACCAAAAGCATCTGCAACAATGAGGATAGTTCAACCAAATAGAGATTGCTTTATTCGTAAATAATATTCATGAATACTATTTATGATAAATAAATAAATAAATTTATATTATCAAATTTAATAATCAATTAAATAAATTTAAAATTATAAAATTTTCAAACAATTAAACAAGCTTGAACACAACTAAACGAATCAAGTTCAAAATAAACTTGAACCAAACTCAAACTCGTAAAAAATAAATCAAGCTAAATTTGAATAATTATTTCAACAATTTAATTCATTTTAAACTCAATTTGACTTGATTTGATTTATCAAATAAACTTGAACACTACACAGTTTAACTCAACTTAACTCATTTATAGCTCTAAATCTATTGCCCATCGACACTTTGCTGGTGCCCGAGAGATTTGCTTGTGGCAGCAGAGCTATGATCAATGATTTTGCATAAACTAGATTAATGGGATATACAACTGTTCTTAGTTCTTGATTAGAATCAAAACAAATTGACAATGCCACAATCATAAGATCATGTGACACTTCTTTCGCAGAATAAAAACATGGCGTTACCAAACACTTCGGTCTGACCTTAGAACAACTCTAGGTTATAGAGATAGCAAGCCTTAGAGCTGAGGCTTTTTAGCTTTTGCTTTAGCATGAACCTAACCACAGCATTTCGCAATTAGCAGATGGTTTTCTGGTGAGATCCTCAATGGTACATATTTCACAAGTTGTGCCTCCATTCCATGTTCTCTCAGCCAAAATAACCTCCCAGTGTCGATAATCTCCTTGCACATGAAGCCCAAACGAGCCCTATCTAGTGCTGGCATACTTCGTATTGCATCATCGACACTGCCAACCACAAAGTCGGATTGCTTTTCCTCACTACATAACATAAAAGAACAATATGAAAACATCAGACTAGATGACTAAAAAGAGCAAATATTTGGGGCATTGGACAGAACTGACAGTGAAGCTACTGAATCGTATATCGCAGGCGTGTAAGCTTACAGAGTGCCGATATTTGTGGCATTAAACAGCATATCAGCATGCTCGGAGCTATGATCTGCATCGACAGCCCAACTAGTAAACCATGTCATGGCATGGAACTCTTCCTTTGTAATGCCCAGAGAAAGGAGAAATTTTTTATCTGCACAAGCAAAATAGCAGCAATGAGGGCAAGCAACCAAGGCAGTTTGATTGGAAACCTGTGTGTTTGCAGCAAATTTAACATAATTTATCGTCAAAGTGGAGTAAGCCATGCAGGAGTGACACTACCAAATAGATGTGCATATACTCGAGATGCATAGTTAATACAAAATTTAATAGAGAACACAAATATGCAAATAATTGACATTAGGTAAGATTGACTATGACTTTTGGTTTCACTTTCGATTTCTTCCATTAAGATGCACACATTGAGTTCAAATGTATCCAGATATACAATATTCTGAATTGATCATCCAACTTGAAGCACAGTGAGCCTGTTAATTGGCAGGAGCTATTTATAGTGATCTTTGAAGAAATTACATAAACACAAAGAAACAGACAATGAGATTGAAGCATGTATCTTTTAAGAATCAGAATTACTTGCATAATGCTTCCATTGGCAAAGATGGTGACAGCATGTTGCAAGAGCGAGTCCTTGCAAATTTGGAATACTTGAATGTGTTTCCTTATTTTGCTCGCTTTGTCCATTGAGACAACAACTTATGGTAAGATCTGCATGTAGTTATTATAAGCAAACTGTAAATTTTGCTTTAGGAGATGTATCGATAGATGATCGACATCTTAATTTCTTGAACTTGCAGCCATAAATATAGCAATCACCTGTTGCAGGCCCACATAGATGTTTCCCGATGGCTATGTATTGAAGTCCTTTCAATAAGTTCACCTCTTTGAGGTTCAAATCTTCTACTGTAAGAGAGAAGAGTTCAATCATGAAATGGAATTTATAGTTACAACATCCTGATAATGTAAGCTTCAGACTGTGGATTCACTAATCTGTATCAAGTTTTACTATGTTATTTATGTGAAGTTAAGGAAGAAAAGATTTGGTTGGATAAAAGATAATCCTTGCAAGGAAAGGTGTTTTTTCCAGGACTAAATCTGAAAGAACTGAGTGCTAATGTGTTGCATACTTAATATATATGGACTGCAAAAAGTTGAGCTTAGAGCATAGTAAATAAAACATGCATCTACAAGGACCTAAAACAAACTTGGCCTACGAATGAGGATGTAAAGGTATGATTGTGTCATGAAAATGCAAAAATAGTTATGCTCTTTTATTAGTCCAAAGTTTCTAAAGGAAAATGGAAGAAAGTATCAGAATTCAGAGAAAACTTAAGGTAACAAATTTTGCGCTATCAAAAGACAGAGAGTGAAGTTCCCTTTTCCTTGGAGCCTTCCATTGCCAAATTGAATAAACTTTAAACGTGCAGTTGCTAAGCATGTCTTTACCGTTAGTTTCCACCCAACATAGCAATACCAACTGATACAATGATACTAATAGAATTTCTCTTAAATCGTTTCTTTGCTCCCTCTACCGCTCGCACCTTCACCTTTGATTGATGCAACTTGTCTCATTACAGATCTATGATCATCTTTAAATGTATCTATACCATCTTAACAAATTTTCTTTATCATTATTTCATCTATTGGAGCTATATGTAACTGCTCCAAGATAGTATTTTTTTTATAATCTTTTACAGTGATCTCATGCATCCATCGTAGCATTCTTATATCTACTAGATTTAATTTTTAAAAAATATGATTAAGATCCATGTTGTAGAGTTTAGACATCTTTACATGATTGTCAAGGCTAATGCACCCTCATTCATGTGTACAAATAAAATTTCAATGATCAAAACAGTTAAGGTAGTTGAATTTGGTAAATTGCTAAAATATGTACTCAAAAGTGAAACTTAATGGTATCTCTTCTTTTTATTTGCTTCTTCAACTTAATAATTCCTTAGCTTATTCAAAAATTTCCTCCCAAAGAAATGAAAAGCACGTCAGTAGAAAAACAGAAAGGCAAAGATAATGAGAACAAGAACCTTACTGTCAATTCTCAAACGTTCTAAAATAATGTTTTGGCTTTGTCGCAGACTTCGATCAGCCTATTAATTAGAACAGTAAAAAGAAATAATGATCACATGTCACTGCAATGCAAATGCAGATGTTAATTTGTTAAGTTCAGATACAAATCTAAATGAACCAAAAATGAATAAAATGTTTATCTAAAACATATATTATTAGAATAAAATTCACAATGAATCAATTGTGTTTCCGAATATCCACAAACATCAAATTGAGTGCTTCTTTGTACCAAGGCTGGACTATTTCAAATATACTGTCATTTTGTAACCATACAAAAGGAGGAACCAAAGATCATGGTTTGTCGGAACGGATGTTGAACAGCCAGAAGGGGCGTTCCAGCACTGAAATGCCCCATGCCGTTCCAAAGTTCCGGCATATAATGTGGTTTGCTTTAGGACACCGTTCTTTGACATTATAACAGCTCGGAATGGAACAAACATCTTGATTGATTGATTAAGAAGCTTTGGATTCCAATTTTTACGATTTGACTTTGCTTTCAATTCAACAGACGACTTGATTAATTGATTAAGAAGCCTTGGATTCCATTTTTTACCATTTGACATTGCTTTTCATTCGACGGACGTCTTGATTAATTGATAAGAAGTTTTGGATTCCATTTTTTACAAACTTTGCTTTTGATTCAATGTTTTAATGTTTTGTGTGTATTGAAAAAAAAAACATCACATCACTTTCACATCATGTTTTTGTCAGCCCTTTGCCAATAATGCATGACTGCATAAGTACCCTCCAGTTCTATTAATTGAGCATTTGCATCTTTTGACTACTGTCATCAGCTCCTTTTGTTTGATTAATTGGGTTCTTCTATCATTTCCATCATATTTGCAAACAAGGTAAATTTTTTAATTTTTCATCCAATTCTATTAATTGAGTATCTATCATAAATTTGAGCATATGCATCTTTTGACTCATGGTCATTAGCTCCTTCATTTGGTTAATTGATTTCTTCTATCATTTCCATTATATTCGCAAATAGGTAAGTTTTATAATGTTTTAGTTTAATATACAAAGTTATTCACATTATGTTTTTTTTTCCCATCCCTTTGCCAATAATGCATGACTACATGCCATTAATTTGAGTATTCATCTTTTGGCTATCATCATCGCCTCCTTCGTTTGATTAATTAATTTCTTCTATCATTTCCATCATATTCACAACAAGGTAAGTTTTCTAATTTTTCATCCAGTTCTATTAATTGAGCATCTACCATAAATTTGAGCATATGCATCTTTTGGCTTACGGTCATCAACTTCTTCGTTTAATTAATTGATTTCTTTTATCATTTCCATTATATTCGCAAACAGGTAAGTTTTCTAATTTTTTAGTTTAATATATTAAGTTATTAAGAATTGTTTATTTTTATGTGCTTCATTCTCATTATCATGATTTTTATCATTATCATTAAGTCAAAATTATTCATTATTATTTGTTTGTTTACTTATATTTTTAGAATGGCACCAAACCCTAATATTGGTTGGCAATTTGGTCAAATGGTGGGTGATAATCGTAAAACAATACGATGCAAATTTTGTGGAAAAGTTACAACTGGAAGAATTACGAGATTAAAATAGCACATTGCACATGCTATTAGAAATGTCAAAACATGTCACAAAGCTCCTAAGGAAATGTCATCAATATTAAGAAAACATCTTCAAGACTCTAAGGAAGTAGAAGTTCAATGCAAAGAAAAAAATAAATAGCCTTAGATTTGATTCAATTACACAAAACATACGTGTATCAGAAAGTGGTAGTAGTGGTAGAGATGACATTGAAGATATAGAAAATTGAGATTTACAAAAAGCTATGAAAGATAGTTGTAAAACAAGAGTCATTTAAGAGGAGATGCGTAATTGCTATGGTCTAGGTAAAATATATAATATTTTAAATTTATGTGTATATATCTTATCAATTTAATGTACTTAACTACTCCAAATTTTATAATTGTAGGAGTTTCTGATTCTTCATCTGGCTTAGATCTCAATTTGAAAAAAGGGATATCTTGAAACTTTAGTGTAAGAGAGGATTCTCAATAACTATCAAAAGGAACGAGACATAAGAGTCTCAAAAACTAATTTGGTGTTGAAAAAATAAAAGATGTTGATAAGGTAATACCAAATTGGTTCATATATAATGTTATTCCATTTTATGCAGTAGATAGTGGTCCATACTATCAATCCATGATAAACACCATTGTTGAGGCTAGAGCAGGAATAAAAAGCCCACAGGACGCCAAATTGGTGGTGTTTATTTACAAGAGTAGGTGGATAAGATAAATGAATATTTGAGTACTTTAAAATCAAAATGGTCAAAGTATGGATGCATGCACGATGGTTGAAGCACGCATAACAAGCATCCAATCATAAATTTTATGATATATTATGACCGCAACATGGTATTTCATTGTTCTGTTGATTGCATCAATAAAGCAAAAACAATTGATTTTATTTTATCTTTGTTAAATAAAATTATTGACGAAATCAGGGAGGAAATGTTATGCATGTGATCACAGATAGCGAAGGTGCAAATAAGGCTGTTGGTGCCAAATTGATGATAGAAAGGCAACATTTGTTTTGGTTTCCTTATGCAGCACATTGTATCGATCTCATGCTAGAAGATATTGATAAGACGACAAAAGTAAAAAAGTGTGTTGTGAAAGCTAAGCAAATAACGAGCTTCATATATAATAGCAATAAAGTTGTGAATTTGATGAAAACATTTACAAATGACCATGAATTATTGAGACCAAGAATAACTTGATTTGCAATAGAATTTATTTCAATTGAAAGTCTTGTTCGACATTCTTCAAATTTAAAAAGAATGTGCACTTCTAGTGATTGAGAAGCATACAATAACATAAGCAAAAGAAGGAAAGAAGCAGAAAAAATTACAAGCATCATAATGGATGGAAGATTTTGGAAGAGGGCTCATGGTATTTGTGCTGCAATTGAACCATTAGTAAAAGTTTTGAAATTTGTTGATCAAGATCAAAAACCAACAATGTCAATTATCTATGAAGCAATGGATAGAGCGAAAATGGCAATAAAAGATAATATCAGAGATTGACAATCATATAGAGATATTATTGCTAATCGATGGTACAATCAATTACACTAACATCTACATGTTGCAGGTAACCATATAATTTATTTGTTTAAATTGTAGAATACAAAGTATGTCATCAAAATCACTTACAAATTCATCATTTCTAATTTCTTATTATCTTGTTGATATTTCAGCATATTTCCTAAATCCGTTATGTTAATATTATGGAACTTGTGTTTATAATAATGAAGTTAAACAAGGATTAAAGATTGTAATTAAGAGATTAGAGCCAGACTTAAACGCACAAGCTTCAGCCATCAGTGAGGTAATTTTTTTTATGTTCCTATATTTTTTCCCCAAACATAAACAATAATTATTTATTTTTTCTTATAATTTTCAGATTAAATTATTCACAAATCATATAGGTGAATTTGGGTCTCCACTAGCAAAAATGACAGTTAAAAAAAGTCTCCCAGGTTTGTAATTCAAATTTTACAAATATTTATAATTAAAAAATATATACGATATAGATTTTTTTGTATCAACTAAATGGTGAAGTGATTGTGGTGAAGATGCCCCACACCTTCGGAAAATTGCAATAAAAGTTCTAAGTCAAACATGCTCATCTTTGGGATGTGAAAGAAATTGGAGTACATGGTCTCTTAGACACACAAAGCTTCGTAATCACTTGACTATCAAAAAGTTATACAAATTAGTTTATGTTCACTACAATATGCAACTTAGAGTATGAAACATGATGCGCAAAAAAGAAGATGATTTTTACAGCCCGATAGACCTCAATCATGTTTTTCATGATGATGACATCTTAAATGATTGGATAAGAAGAACATAACACAACTACAAGCGTTCAAAGTCATTCAAGAAAGAAGAAGTTTTATCAAGAGATGATAGTGAAGATAGTGATGAAAGTGACGACAATGATGATTCAAATGATAGAAATAATCAATAAAGTCATGGTGAACATCATGTTCATCAAAATCATCAAGATGATCAGCATGACACGGGGCACAAGGTCATGAAAATTATTATGCAACACAAGATACTAATCATGGGTATCGGCTTGGGATGGAGAAACAATGTTACTTTTTGGCAAGTTTATCAGAATCTCCTAATGCCAGTGATAAAGAACATTCGATTGTATCTTCACGATAGCATATGAGTGTTAAAGAACATATAAAATATTTGATTTTGAGAGGGAACCAATGAATTCCAATAAAATATGATTATGGATCAAGAAGTTATAATTGGAAGTCTTAAGATATTGGGCGTGGTCCAATTGGATATCAATCAAGTGGATATGGATACTATGGTAGCAATCAACCTAAATACGATTCATCTAATAGATCATCTAATTATTCAACATCCTATATAAGTGGAATTAGACATCATGAATTTGAGGGTTATTTTGATAATGCGCATAATGTAATTCATGATTATTTGATATCTCTTGGGAGCAATATTGGACATCATGGTCATGATCGTGAATCGTCAAGTGCTACTAGCAGTTCTATTGGGTATCAAGGTTTTAGACATTACAATCATCGTGATGAAACATTATTATAAAATCAATCATCTAATTCTGAACATCTTTCGTCAACTCAATCAAATGAATATTCATATGGACAGTTTAATACTAATTTATATCAACGCACATATGTTGGAGATCACTTTAATCAACATCATACTCAAGGAGAATATAATGAAGATTTGATTCCTTCCTGTCACTCTTCGTGGTATTAGCTCTGATACGGTATAATTATCATGGTATTTTCTCATTATGTTATATTATTTATGATAATTATGTATTGATGTATTTATTTTGTATAGCTTCATATATTTATTTTGTTATTACTAGTTCTCTATTGTTTTATTTTTTTTATAAATTTGTGTCGTAGCCGTTCCATGAAATGATATTGGACTGGAACAGTAGTGTCTGTAATGGCCGCTGCGACCGTTCCCACGAACCATGCCAAAGATTGTTTCTCATAGGCAGAATCAACATATCAAAGCCTCGAACATAAGCCTAATGTTGAAGGCCAGGTTCTTCAGGAAGTTATTGGGACCTAACAGGTCAGAAACCCCTGTCCGTCTCTCAAAACCCAAGGGGTAATTGAGCAACAATTCAGTACATATAAACTAGTAAGACTATTTTTTTAGTTCACTACACTTACATGTAATATGAACGTTCCTCTGGTACTGAGATGATGCCTAGCTTAATTCTTAAGCTACAAGAGAATCATGATTGATGGAGCAAAGACCTTGGACAATGATTCACATAAACTTTTCACTTATCACTAGACAATGTCCATGATACTTTTTTATTTGGATAGCTATCATCCTAGACACACCAATTAGCATCAAGATTCTACAATATTAGCAAGGTTTTATGAAAATTATTCTTCTTTCTAGGATTTCTAGGAAACTGACCTTGAGTTTGTAAGACTTTCTCTCGATCAGACAAACTTTGCTGAGCCCATAACAATCTGTAAGCATCTGAGTTAAATAACCTCTGCCAGCTCCAAACTCCACCACAGCTGGGACTTGACTCTCATCCCTACCAAAATGATCTCTTCCCTCGATTTCTTGATAAAATGGTTCTGTCGACTCATTTGGTTTCTGAAGGATTCCGGTTACCTCTATGTTCCCAACGATTGATGCTTGTTGCATGGCGTGCTTCTCTTGGTAGGGCAATTTCCTGCAACAAGAAAGGGAAATGAAAGTCTCCATTGCCACCGACCCAAAATCCAAACTTGCACCATTACCTATCCAGATGCTGCTGCTTCAGCCATGCACGGCAGGCATCGGGAATTACATATGAATCCAACAAAACCACCGAAATGGCTGAATGAATTGACTTGACCTTCTCAAGGAGAGTGTGGAAATCCTTCGCCGAAAGTTGAAGGATTGTATTTCTCTTTGCAGATGAGTCCACATAATCGTCATCAGGGCTCCCATTTATTCCCTTGGAGTAGTATGGTTGGCTCTCCAGAGCCAGCGCTTGCTTCCTGAAAGGGCATTTCTTAACATGGGATTGCAGATTATCTTCCGACACGGAGCTACATGAGAACAGCAAGAAGAAAAGGAAGTCAAGCTAATGGGGGAGTGGAAAGAAGGAAGAAAGTGGGAAATCGAGGTTAACTGGGATGGGTCGATCGGGCAGGGGATCCGGCGAGAACCGGCATCGGGATCATGATTTCCGCAGAACCTGAGGACGAAGACTATAACAAATACACGAGAAACGAAGGAAAAAAAAACAGAAAGAAGAAAAAAGAGAGGAGGAGAGTGTTAACCGGGAGAACGGGAGGGGCGTGTTGGCGCAGAGTCGGCGCTTGTTGGGGAGCCAGAACTGGCATCGGTCAGGCGAGGCCGCCGATTCCTCTCTGTCCTCCGCCTCACCGACCGGCGGCGGCGCGCGGGTGACGCATCGGGGCACAGTTGTGGCTACCATCGCTGCGTGGCCAGTTTACGAACGGGAGAGAGATCTATAAAAATTCGCTCAATTTGTACTTAAGCCCCAATAATTTGATAACTTGGGTTTTCTCCTCCTTCCGTCACCCGAGGGTCCTTCGATTCCATTTTTTTTAAATAAAAAAATAATTATTATTATATATATAAGAAAGTAAATTAAAAAATTATAATAAATTATTTTCTCCTCCAAACTTTGTAAATCCAAACCATTCAAGACGTTTTACTTGTTAAAATTATCAAAACAGCATGTTTATCTTTTTTTTCCCATCCATATTCTAATATTATTATAATAATTATTTTTAGAATTCAAATTTATTTCAATAAAAAATAGAATTTATCATCCAATCCCACATAATTGATCCTACGATTATATGTAAAAAGTTAAATTAAAAAACTATAATTAACCATTACAAGAAAATAGAATTTAAATTTATTTTAACAAAAAGTGAAATTCGTCATCCAACGATACCACATGATTGGTTCCACGACTATTTATGAAGAGGTAAATTAAAAAATTATAATTAACCATTATAAGAGAGGACATTGACTTCGCATCCTTATTTACTTTAGTAAATTTATCCCACAATAACTAACTCAATCATATTTTCGATCTAACAATAATAATTTTATCGTTACATCAAAATTTCCCTTCATAAAATAAAATTATTTCTACTTTATCAAAATTATTATATATATAATACTATTATATAAAAATATTTAATTTGATTAAAATTATTCCAATTTAATTAAATAACTCTAATTTAGTCAAACTCACAGAGGTAAATATTAGTTTTTCCCCAAAATTATTATAATATTTAATAATTTTATTTAAAATTATAATATATAATAGCTTTGATTATTAAATTACTATATTTTATAATAATTTAATAATTTTATTTAAAATTATAATATATAATAGCTTTGATTATTAAATTACTATATTTTATAATAATTTTGACTAAAATTATAATAATACACTTTTTGATTTTTACCTATAATGAAAGAGTATCTTGACCACCTCCTCTTTTTTTTATTTCAAAAATGCCCTTATTATAATCTTATCTGGATAGTTTTAAGCAAAATTACTAAAATAATTTAATCAAAACTATTATATATATATATATATATATATATATATATATATATATATAGATTTGATCTCCTGCGCTCCGTTATCCTGCGCTCCCCGTGCGCGACGCAATCCAGACCGTCCGTTTCTCCGATCGACGCACAGTGTTTCTCCTCGGACGTTTGCTCCTTCACCGCAGCTGTTCACCGGCGTCCGGCCATCTCCGGCCACCGGACCGGCGCCGATGGATGCGCAACTCACCGGCGCCGGGTCCGGTGGTCGGATTCCGGCCAAATTCGGCCGGAATCCGGCCGAATTTCGGCCGGAATCGGCCAACAGCTACTGTTGGCCGATTCCGGCCGTGATTCGGCCGGAATCCGGCCGATTTCCGGCGGAATCGGCCAAAAGTCGGTCTGTCGCGTTTCTGGCTGGATTCCGGCCGGATTCCGGCCACAATCCGGCCAGAATCCGGCCCCGACCGGAGCGCCGGCGAGCTGGCTTTCCAACGTGTCCGGTCCGGCGGGCGTCGGTGACCGGACGGCGGCGCGACGGCAGTGGAAGTGGCGATGGGTCGGGGCGGTGCGCAGGTGTCGCGCAGTGGGCGGTGCGCAGGAGATCAGTTCTATATATATATATATATATATATATATAGAGAACTGATCTCCTGCGCTCCGCTCACCTGCGCTCCCCGTGCGCGACAGCCGACCTCCTTCCGTTCATCGCCGCCGTTCTTCGTCGTCCGATCATCGTTGGCCGCAATCCCGGACTCGTTGGAAGCGCAACTCGACGGCGCACACATCGGCACCGGATTCCGGCCGGATTGGGCCGGAATCCGGCCGAAATTTCGGCCGAAACAGTGCAGACACGGTGGCGCCCGCTTTCGCCGGAAATCGGCCGGATTCCGGCCGAATCACGGCCGGTCTCCGGCCGTGATTCGGCCGAAATTCGGCCGAAATTCGGCCGGATTCAAGCCGAATTTGGCCGGAATCCGACCACCGGACCCGGCGCCGGTGAGTTGCGCATCCATCGGCGCCGGTCCGGTGGCCGGAGATGGCCGGACGCCGGTGAACAGCTGCGGTGAAGGAGCAAACGTCCGAGGAGAAACACTGTGCGTCGATCGGAGAAACGGACGGTCTCGATTGTTTCGCGCACGGGGAGCGCAGGATAGAGGAGCGCAGAAGATCAATTTCCTATATATATATATATATATATATATATACAGATTTGTTCTGCTGGGCGTCGTCTGCTGGGCGTCGCGTGGGCGACATCTGACGTGGAAGCCACGTGGCTGGGAAGCGAGCGCGCGTGGCTGGGAAAAGCAAAGCAGCGATTCTTCCTCCCAACCCTAACCCTCGAGCCGCGATTCCTCCCCTCTCTCTCAGCCGCGACTCGCGATCCCCTGCTCGCAACCGCAACCTCGCCGCCTCTCTTCTCCCCCTTCTCGCCGCCGCAACCTTCTCCCCTCGCCACCGCAACCTCGCGCGCCTCTCTTCTCCCCCTGCTCTCTTCTCCCCTCGCCGCCGCAACCTTCTCCCCTCGCCACCGCAACCTCACGCGCCTCTCTTCTCCCCTCGCCACCGCAACCTTCTCCCCTTGCCACCGCAACCTCACCTAGCTCGCGTGCTTCCCGCCGCGCCTCTGGAGGTCTCTCTCCCTGCTCGCCTCAAGACCCTGCTCCCTGCTCCCTACTCCCTGCTCCCTGCTCGCCTCAAGACCCTGCTCGCCCGTGACAAGCTGGCCGAAACAGCGAGAAAAAAACCCGAATCTACTGCAGCCGTGCCCTCTCGCCCTAACCCTTCGCCGCAATGACGACGGCCTGCCCCCTACCCCACTGGCTCCCGTCATCCTCGGCCTCCAGCCTGCCGCACTTGTTGACCATATCGCCAGGGTTGATTCCTCTCTCCTCGATCAGATTCCCGGCGATCGCGGCGGCTCTCAACAGGTTTCCTCTCTCTCTCAGTCTCTCTCTCTGAGGTAGCATCGTGCTTTCCCCTTTAAGATCGAACTTGAATGCCTTAATTTAGCCCCAAAGAGGCGTCGATCGCTCTGAGCGAGTACTTGTGTTTAAAATTTTATCTTTTACTGATTTGATACTGATTTGCACTGTCATTTTCTTCAACAATTAGCCTTGTGCCTGATAGGGTTCTTGATAAAGGATAAACTGTGCTGTCTCACTGCACTGTCTTTCCGATTTTTGAGTTACAATCTTCTTGATTTGGTTGAATTGTTAGAATTATTGGAGTCTTTTTCCTGCGAGCATATTTCAGAACCGAAGGGGAAAGTAAAATCAATTCTTGTAAAGCTTATTCCAAAGTAATTATTAGAACTTTGGACAATTTTTGATCTGCTTTTGTCCTTATCCGTCAGGTGGCATATGACATAAAAAAGAGAGTTGGCTACATTGACGGGAAAGTTATCTGAAGAGCTCCATGGCAAAATTATCCTTACAGACAACACAATATGGCATGACATATAAAATTTGCAATTTCAACTAACAACACTAAACCCATCATATTAGAGTAAATTTCCTATAAAAAAAACAAATTTTATAAGGAAGTCTGAATAAGATGTGAAGTGCAAACACAAACAAAGAGCAGGCATAAATCAGCAACAACACTATAGGATTACCAAAATGAGTTGAAACAAACTCATTTCTTCTAAATGAAATTAACTTCTAAATGATGATAAAACTTGAAACTGCAAGCATGAAACCTCAAATGAAACTGGAGTCGTCACAGATTCTTTGAATACTGAAACAAGTTTGGAAATGAAGTGGATACATATACAGAAACAAGTTTGGAAATGAGGATGGCTGCCTTTATATTGAAGCAAGATTCGTGGGCAGAGTTAATTGACGAACACTGAGATGATCATCTAGTGGACTTCAATCTTAACCACCAGATAGAAAACACAACTTTCATAGTCTACATAACAGTACAGCAGTGAATGTACTTTTCATTACCTGGCGAAGGCCTTTAGCATTGAATGGTGATTGGCGAACAATACGGTCTTCCTTTCTCCCCTGACAGATACCCGTAGGCATAACGACCTTCAATTTCAATTGAAGCTGATTTAATTTCAGGATTTTCAAAGAGGGGGAAGAGAGGCGCTGAGGAAGAAGAGTGCAGAGGGAGAAGAGAGGCGCTGAGGAAGAAGAGGTTTGGGGGGAATCGCGAGAAGAGGTTCGGTGGCGAGCAGGATCTTGAGGCGAGCAGGGAGAAGAGACCTCCAGAGGCGCGGCGGGAAGCACGCGAGCGAGGTGAGGTTGCGGTGGCAAAGGGAGAAGGTTGCGGTGGCGAGGGGAGAAGAGAGGCGCGTGAGGTTGCGGTGGCGAGGGGAGAAGGTTGCGGCGGCGAGGGGAGAAGAGAGCAGGGGGAGAAGAGAGGCGCGCGAGGTTGCGGTGGCGAGGGGAGAAGGTTGCGGCGGCGAGAGAAGGGGGAGAAGACAGGTGGCGAGGTTGCGGTTGCGAGCAGGGGATCGCGAGTCGTGGCTGAGAGAGAGGGGAGGAATCGCGGCTCGAGGGTTAGGGTTGGGAGGAAGAATCGCTGCTTTGCTTTTCCCAGCCACGCGCGCTCGCTTCCCAGCCACGTGGCTTCCACGTCAGATGTCGCCCACGCGACGCCCAGCAGACGACGCCCAGCAGAACAAATCTGTATATATATATATATATATATTATACTAAATTTGATTAAATTTAGAGTAATGTTAACCAAGGATTGAAATCTCATGCCGTATCGTCTGATACGCACGAAAAATTTTGTTCTGTCGCGACACCAGCACCGGCACGACGTCGGCACAAGGATTCCGACCGGGGAACGTCTCCGGAGGTGTCGCTCGAGTTCGACGACACCTCCGGAGGAATCGCGCAGCCTCGGCACTGGCACAGCGTCGACATAAGAATTCCAACCGGGAAACGTCTCCAGAGGCGTCGCCCGAGCTCGACGACGCCTCTGGAGGGGTTGCGCAGCCTCGACACCGGCACGCCGCCGGCATAAGAATTCCGACCGGAGAACGCCGCCCGAGGCCGGCGACGCCGCCGAAGGCGCCGCCCGAGGTTGACAATGCCGCCATGCCAGAGGCGTCGCCCGGGGCCCGGTGCCGCTCCGCGCCGGCCGCCCACACCGATCGGGTGGCATGCGATTTTTTTTTAGAGTTTTAATAATCAATTCCTAGCTATAGTTCAAAGCTATAGTTCAAAGTTATAATTCGGGATAATTTAAATACACTTTATTAAAATCTATAAAATTATCAAAAAAATTATTTTTTATTTTTAAATATTTAGATTAAATTTTTTATTTTAATTAATATATTTTATATTTTAAAAATATCGAAATTATACTGGATCCGGGATCGAAACTCTAACACGGCTCGATATTTTATATAACTAAATTAAAATAATTTTAATTAATTTAAAATTTTTAAATTAAATTAGAATAAGTATATTTTGATATGGAAACACTTTATATAGTAATTTTGATCAAATTTTAAAATTTTATTCTATTATTATAGCAATTATAATAGTACTGTAATAAGGTTATTTTTGAAATAAAAAACAGTAAGATGCTCTTTATATATTGTCTGCTTAAAAAAGTGCTCATAGAAATAAAAGCACTTTTATTTATTTCAATAGAATTCTTGATAATTCGAGGATGATAATAAAAAAGGGCATCCTGGTACCTCATCCTATTTTCAACCTGAAAAATGCTTTTATTCCATGCTTTTTTTTTTTTACCCAAGAATTCACCCTTTACGACCCCGATTAATTTACGGATGGACGACCCTTTCCTAGTTCGTCTATCGTGCTGCAAAAGGTTGGAATCCGCCAACCTAGCGGTCCCAACATGATCGGCCCCCCGAACCTAGTTCGTCTATCGGATGAATCTGCAAGTGGTCTGGTGGTCCAATAGCCTAGTAACTCATATGTTTCAATTTTCGAACACGATAGCAAATTTTTTATTGATAATGAATTTCAAATCCCAATTGCGTGAGTAATCTATCTAATTCACCCACTAGGTAAATCGAGAAATGTGAGCGGACCGATGGCTTAGTAGCCCACGTGTCCCAATTTTTGAATATGGTAGTGAATTCCTTATCGATCTTGAGTTTCAAACCCTTGGTTGCATGGGTGATCTATTGGGTTGTGTCACTACACCGTATTAGGGGTAATTTTATTCCATGCTATTTTTTTTTTTATAATTTAAGTATCCAATTCTTACAATCCAACTAATATTAGAAGTAACTGGTTCAATCCCACCAAAATTTTCTATTACCGATTAGGATAGCTCCGATAGCACACATGGCTTTGTGCCCAATAATCAAATGTTTTAATTTTTTCATCTCATTAGAAAAATATATCTTATAGTGCATCATAGTTGAAATTAGAATGGTGAATACTTAGTAAATCAAGCACCTTGCTGTTGCACTATTGCCCAAGAACTACTATGCTATTGATCAATGATAACTATGTTAATCCCCGTTAACATAGTTGAATTAGTACTCAAGTGGTTTTATTTGCAACAATGCTAACCATGTTAAATTGAGGGGATAAAATAATATAATTTTATAAATATCAAGACGAATTCAAGTAGGGGAGTAGATTTTTTTTAATGATAAGGATAATTATTGGAGCGTAACATAATCAGCTACATAAGTAGTCACGTGATACTAACACATTTTAATCAGTTTCAACTAGAAGTGAGTTAAAATTCGATTAAATCGAATAAATCAACCGAACTAATAGAATTTAAAATTTTGATTCAATTATTTTTTTAAAAAAATTAGTTAATTTGATTAATTTAGTTCACTTTTGATTTTAATTTTTTTTATTTAGTTAAATCAAATAAATTGAATAAATTAAATTTATTAAAATAAAAAAAAATAATTTATAAATTTGTAAGTAAACTAATTGATAAAATTTTTATAATATTTAAAAATTTAATTATTTCAATTAATTCGATAAAAAAAATCAAATTAATTAATATTTTATTAATTTATTTAATTTTTATTTAAAAATGTAATTAATTTAAAAAAAATTTGATTGGGTTGGATTAATTTTAGCCGAATATTCCATCCTAACCCTCGTTTCATCTATTTATTTATTCGTGGATCATCACGATGAAATCCAGCAGACGAAACCCTAGATTTTCCTCTTCCGCCTCTTCGCTTTCTTCCACCGAGCCAAAGCGATCATGTCGTCCAAGCAAGGTTGGGGGGTTTTTTTTTTATCGCTTATGTTTTCCTCTTTCTCGATTTTTCTTTGAATTTTTCGATTTCGATATGTCGTTTATCTAATTCAGGTGGGAAGGCGAAGCCCCTCAAGCAGCCCAAGGCCGAAAAGAAGGATTACGATGAGGTATTTGCATGTTATTGATATGCTACCTTGATCTTGCAATTTGCGCTTCATTCACGGTGATTAAAGTGTTTAGGTAGTTTGGATTTATGTCAGATACCTGATGGATGTCTTGATTTAGGGTTTAATTGTCTATGTTCGCTATATCTGATGTTGTGAGTGGAAAATCGTTCTTTGATGCCATGATTTTCTTTCTCACTTCTGATTATACTGGTTTTAGATAGGGTTCGGTTGATTAGTTGTTTTTCTCCTTTTTCTTTGTTATTGAGGATTGGTTGAACGATCACCATAATTTTCTTGGGATATTCGTTTACAAAATTCATAGGCTAGTCATTAACCTTAAGCATTTTCATAGACTAATCATTGCAGAACCTTTACGACATATTTTGATATATTATTGTCAAGGGATATTGCTGAGAATATGTGTAATATGATAATCAGTGAATGGTTGAAATAGAGAAGAGTCTTTGTAATGTTTTATCATGTGCTCCTTAGGCTAATAAAAGAAAATCTAAGACTATTGAGCGATCAATGTTACCTATAAAAAATGTAACAAGGATGAGAATGCTAAAATAGATGGATAAGGTTAATATAAAATATAAAAGTAAAAAACACTACTATATGAGAGCAATTATGTGTAGCTCTAATAAATGATAAAGCTAATGAAAATTAGTTATGATGGATTTCTTTATGGATTATCAGTATAGACTTTATGGTAAAAAAAAGTTGAATTGGTGAGAGTTGATGTACAAGGACAGGCAAAAGAAAGCTCTATTTAAGGTAATTAGAAGGGATTCAAACAGTGGAGCATTAGGGCGGCTGTTCAACGGCTGTTCGGCGCGCGCGCGCGCGCGCGCGCGCGCGCGCGCGCGCGCGCGCGCGCGCGCGCGCGCGCGCGCGCGCGCGCGCGCGCGCGCGCGCGCGCGCGCGCGCGCGCGCGCGCTCCTCCCTCTCCCTCCCTCCCTCCCTCCTCTCCCCTCTCTCTCCCTCCCCCTCCCCCCCCCCCCCCCTCTCCCTCCCCCTCCCTCTCTCTCCCCCTCCCTCCCTCTCCCTCCCCTCCTTCCCCCCCTCCCCCTTCCTCCCTCCCTCTCCCCTCCCCTCTCCTTATCTCCCTCCCTCCCTCTCTTCCTCCCTCTCTCCCCCCCCCCTCTTTCCATCCTTCTGCTCTCTCCTCCCTCTCTCCCTCTCCCCCTCCCTCCCCGCTCTCTCCCCTCCCTCCCCCCTTCTACCCTCCCTCTCCTCTCCCCCTCCCTCCCCCCCCCCTCCCTCTCTCCCTCCTTTCCCCTCCCTCCCTCCCCCCCTCCTCCTCCCCCTCCCTCCTCCCCCTCCCTCCCTCCTCCTCTTTCTCCCCTATCTCCTGTGTCTCTCATCTGTCTTCCTTTCTCTCTGTCTCTCACCTCTCTCTCTCCCTCCCTCCCTCCCTCCCTCCGTCCCTCCCTCTCTCTCCCCCCCCCCCCCCCCCCCCTCCCCTCCTCCCTCTCCCTCCCTCCCCCCCCCCCCCCCCCCCCTCCTCCCTCCCCCTCCCTCCTCCTCCTCCCTCCCTCCCTCCTCCTCCTCCTCCTCCCCCCCCCCCCCACAGTCTCTATAGTGGTTAGTTGTATCTTTTCGATTTACTTTATCACATATCGTTGTTGGGTTGATTGTGTGTCATTGGTAGATTTTTTAATGTTAATTTGATTTTCAATTTGAACATGTATTTTCTTTATTTAATAGAAAAAATTATGAGAACTATTTGGATGGATTGAGTTATCATTCGGCGAAGCGATCATGTTGCGACTTGTAATTTTAATATCTAGATAGAGCATGATGTTTTATAGCAATGGATATATTGTGTTGATCGGTTGTAGATAGTTTCAATATGAGTACTCGGATTTACTATGATCGGTGGACAATTTTATAGGATTGAATCGTTTCGAAGAATTTTATAGGATTGAATAGTTTCGAAGAATTGAAAATCAAAATGTTCTAATTGGAGCTATTGTTAGCTTGCTCAGAGCACAGATGACTGCTTAACTAGGTACTCTGCTTAATTTCTGTCCATTAGGTTAAATTGATCAGTTATTTCAGACCTTAAATCAAATATCTGATAAATTCATTCTAACTGCTTCAATATCTACATTTCAGACAAATTGATATGCCCTTCGTTTTCGATTTAAAAAACTAGAATTACACTATTTCCCCCTCAATTTATATAATATAATACTACTTAGATCTAAGGAATACGTTTTATATTTTTTTTCTGAAAAATATTCTCTGTTTTTTAATCTATCTCATACATGTTAAAAAAAATGGTAGAATTAGTGGACAGTTAGTTAAGTGTATGCTTAATTGACATTTGATTTTTATTAGGTTGCCAACTAATTAAATATAAACTAATCATCATATCTAAATTTCATTTTCTTGGATATGCATGACATCATTGCTGTCCTAATCCATACGCCATTTGCCACGTCAACAAATAAGAAGAAGAAGAAAATAAAGAATAAAGTAATTTATTGATCCAGATGTCTGTCCACGGTTTCACGAAAATGATTGAACTTGCTCGTGGTTCCATTGATCAACCAGTTCATTAGTCACGGAAGCGGACAGAACAGAAGAGAATCATAGAGTCCTGCTCTGATGTCTCTCTCTCTCGCTCATTCACCATCGTCGTTGTCGTCGCCGTCATAGTAATCCTCTTCCTTCAACACCTTCGAGGAAGAGCTCAGGGGATCAGTTCTGTTTTGGAGGCCATGGCGATGCCTTTAGAATTCGCAGCGTACGTAGTTTGCATGGTGCGGGACGCCATCGGGGACTGGGTGTGCTGGTGCGTCTCAGCGGCCGACGCCATCGCCGGCGCCGCCAGGTTCAGAGATTTCAGTCGCTTCCTTATTTGATGACTTCTTGTTTGTTTCTTTTTTCCTTCTGAATACGATCTGCTCAAACTTTTTCTTCATATATAATTAACAAGATAGACTGTCGGTGAAGTCTTGAATTGAATTGGATTAATAAAGGACATGAAACAGAGCGCTGAATCAGATTTTTTTTTTCTTCTTCCCATTTTTCAGAAACTTTTGGCTTCTTGCTTGTTCTTAGATTTTCCTTTTCTGCTTAAAGTAATCTCTCATTGCAGAAACAATTACTTAAATTAAAAATGACGAGATTTAGAGTGGTTGGACAGCGCCAAGATGCCATATCTCATTGCTAACCACTCATCAAGCACCATTGTTAATTGCTCATCGAAGTGAAAATTTGATGCTAAACCTACAATCTCCATCTTATTTATGAAAAATGTGCTCAATGATCTTGGAAACTTACAAACCTACCCAATGGCTCACTATACATAGATGAACAGGTCCACAAACTCTCCCAAGTTCATTGGATCTCATTTTTCATGCCAATCTCGATTGAGTCAGCCAACCTAATCCAGCTCTGAAAATATTATTTAGAAAAATAAGGGAAATATTTTGTTCCCATGCAGAGAGTCATAAGGATTCTTCTGTCTTAATGATTGTCTATGCATGGTGTGTGTTTTTTGTTTTTGTTTTCCATTAAAAAAAATGTGGTCCAGTGGATTTAGGGATGATGATTGGTGGGGTTTGTATTAGTTTTATGACAATTTTTTTTTTTGTAAATCCAAAATAAATTGAACTCTTTAAAAAAAAAATAGAGTTTCAGATTATTCTCTAATTTGAAAGCACTACAGTTCAAGTATCAAATGAATTTCTGTCCAAATTGAAGGAAAGGAAGGAGGAAAGTAAATCAATTCTGAAGGGTAAATCAAATGAAAAGTGCTAAAAATGGTTAATGGTTGAGGAAGGGGAAAAAAAAATTGAATTAACATTAATGTTTATGTTTGATTCAGTGGAGATAAGGGGATGAACTGACTCCTTAGTGTCACAACTAAGTACTTTTGATAGGTGGGTTTTTATTGGGTCGGTTTCTATCGGATGGAGCAATGCCGTGACCTCGAGGTGCTCGGTGTAAAAGCATTTTGCTCCAATAAATGTCTCCGATGACGACAAAAACTTGAAGGAAACTGAGAACATCATTGGAAGGAGTTAGAAGGGATGTCAAAACGGACTTTAGTGAAACTTTTTAGACGCTCAAGTCAAGTCAAGCTTCGATGATCAAAAAGGAAAAGAAGCTGAAAGAAGAAAATAGGCCAATCAAAGAGAATTATTGTGCGTGTACTTGCACTCGCGTGAGCAAATACCTTTTTATACTATCTTAGAAAAGTCGAAGATAACCCTCATTAGGCATTCCATGCATTTCTCACATGTCAACTCAAGTCTTCAAATCATGCACATTACGTTCTACACGTCTATCCACATATTGAGATCGTGTCTATGCCACGTCTCCTACTCGTCCGCCTCCCAAGTGGAATCCCTCGTCGAACTTAACTCAAGTCGGACTACGATCACATGGCCCCTCATTTCCGTTTGTTGATCTAATCTGAACTCAGATGTGAGGCAGACTAACTCGAGTCGAGCTCGGTAATAAGTCAGGCGGATTTGACTTGAGCTCAACTGTGAGTTGGGCTACTTTGACTTGAACTCAATCGTGAATCGAACTACTTTAACTTGAGCTTGACTGTGAATCAGACTGATCAGATCCTATGTTGACCAAGGCATAGACCTGTCAGGTGGTCACCGTCCTCTTTGCTGCATCAACGTTCTTTAAAAAGTTTAAGGTTACAAAAGAAAGAATTTTTTCCTTTTTTTTAGTCTCTAAGGAATAGATTGAGTATATTCCAAGCATCAATTAAGAAATATACTTTTTTTTTAAAAATGACGAAGAAAAAAATTGAACAAGTGTATACTTCAATAAAAGGTGGAATCTGTAATCCTAACGATTCCATACGATCACTCTATAACTATCTAAGAAGAGGTAAATCAAGAAGCTGCAGTTAGTCATTATGGGGGGGGGGGGGGGGGGGCATTGCCTCAGCTTCACCGAGATTCGATTCTTGTCTACTTCAGTAAGTCTACCCTATCGTAACTAACTCAACTATGTCCCAGGAGTGAACAAGTGTATACAAATCTATAACTACTAGTTTATAACAAGAAGGAAATAGCCTTGATGTAGCTAATTGATGATGAAATTAACTTACCCACTATTTTGATGACTTTCATTTTAATTCATTTTTTAAATAATTTCTATGAGTCTTGGACTCATTTAATTCGGAGACGGATGACCTTCCTCTTCAATTTGTCCATCAAATAAATTTGAAAGTATAAGTAGCTCTTTGTCTAACCATTAATATTTAAAATTTTTATAGTACATCATAGTTGATATTTGAACATTTCGGACATAGTTTGGTTTGATTAGACAAAATATGATTTATCATGGGTTGTGTCAAACGTAGCTTGGTATATCACAAACTTTCGGACATACTTTAGTTTGTTTAGGCATAACATGATTTATGTGTCAAACATAGCTTGGGAATTCACAAACTTTCGGACTTGTATTGGCTCGACTACTTAAGCTTGTAAGCTTTATTTATTTATTTATTTTAAAAAAATAATAAAAAAGAATAATTTACTTTATACCTACCATTTTTAGTAGATCATGTGTACTCACTGTTATATAGATTCTATTAAAGAATATATTTTTGGACCATCTAATTTGAAACTAAAATTGAAATATGTTCTTTAGTAAAGTCTTCTCTTAAAAGTTATATAACCACGTGGTGAACTTTAGGGTGACATATATATATATATATATATATATATATATATATATACAGAATTTTTATCCTGCGGTCCAATTCGTTCGCTCCTACTGATGTGAATTTCTTTTCTCGCTTCGTCTGCTTCTCCGTCGCCACGCAGTAAGAAAAAATCCACATTTCCCAAATATTTCTCCCCCGTTCCCAATCCGTTGCCGATTGCCAAATCCGCCGGCGCTCCATGCGTTTCCAAACTCGCCCTAAACCTTCGCCGCCACCTTCGGACCGTCGTCGCGCCTGGAAGATCGCCGCAGCCTTTGGACCTTCGTCGCGCCGGAGAAGAAGGGGAGAAGAAGCATTCTGCCGCCGCCGCCTTCGGACCTTCGTCGCGCCGGAGAAGACGCTGGAAGATGAAGCATTCTGCCGCCGC
>NW_027431359.1:0-5803 GCF_044706935.1 Curcuma longa | reverse complement strand
CGTGTGTTCTTCAACCCTTGGCAACCCCCTTCTTTTATAGCCTAGCCATCCCATAAATATGCACTACAAGAAAATCGGTCTTTAACAACACTCAAAAGACATCGGTTTTGCCACAAAACCGATGTCTTTTACTTTTTTACAACGGTTTTAACAAAAACCGATGTCTTTGAGAGGTTGATTGGAGACTACGACAACAGTTTTTGGAAGATACAACAACGGTTTTAAAACCGTTGTCCATGTGCGCTTTCAACAACGGTTTTTAAAGACTACGACAACGGTTTGAAAACCGTTGTATATGTGCGCTTTCAACAACGGTTTTGGAAGCTATAACAACAATTTAAAATCGTTGTCTATTTGCGCTTTCAACAACGGTTTTGGAAGCTATAACAACAATTTAAAACCGTTGTATATTTTCGTTTTTTCTTTCCCTCTCTCCCTCTAAATATTTCTTCCACTACACGCTTCTAACACTACAACAAACTTGACTTTCCGCAGCACGTCATTAACAGCACACAATTATAGTGTGCTGTTAATAATAGTTTTTACAGCGCACATAATCAAGTGCGCTGCGGATAATATATTATATTTTATATTTAACAGCGCGCGTATAATCGTGCGCTGCGAATAGTATTTTTTACAGCGTGAAAAAATTATACGCTGTTAAAAGAGGATTAAAAAAATTAGTATTAGCAGCGCACATGGATGATACGGTGTTAAAAAAATAATAAAAATTCAAATAAGAATTATTTTTTTTACATCTGAATAATAAAAATCTTAATTTAAAAAGGATTAAAAATTCTATTGTAAAAAGTATTAAAAATTTAATCGGTAAAAGGTATTGAAACTTTCGCCTGACGCTTCTGTTCTGTTCTTCGCAGCCTTACTTAGGTTTTTTTTCCCTAAGTCCCGACCGCTTCTTCTGTTCTTCGCGAAACTCCCCCCTCCGACGCCGACTTCTTCTCGCCCGCGCTCGTGCTCTTCGCGACCGCCATTCTCCCGCTCGCCTCTTCCCCTCGCCCGCCCGTGCTCGGCCGGCCGCGCTCGCTTCCCGATCGCGCTCGCCGCCGCCGCGGCCCCGGCGCGTGGTTGTGCCCTCCGTCGCGGCACCGCGGTGCCTTGCGTCCTCCGCCGCCCTTTCGCCGGCTCCAACTCCGCCTCCGCCTGTTCCTCCTCCTCTCCTTCCCTTTCCTTTACCTCCTGCTTTCCTCCTCCGGCTCCGGGAATGGAGACGCTGTCCCGGGAAGATCCTTCCTCCTTGATTTCTTCTCCGCCTTTGCTTTCTCGTCTGTTCTTCTCCTCGTCCTATGCGTCTCCTTGAACGCCCTCCCCTTTCCCTCCTTCCGCCTCCTCCTGTCCCGCTCCTCCGCTCTCCTCCTTCCCCGTCATCAGGCCCAAGCGACCCCGTGCTGTGGTCCATTGGGAACTCCTCGTCCCCCGACAAGCTCAAGGGTGATTGCCGCCTATCATTTCAGGTACACTTGGAGACCTTCTGTCCTGTTCTGTTCTTGAGATTGAGAATTTTGGTGATGCTTTTGTAGTATTGCAGTGTTTTTAGCAATGTTTTGTTTCATAACGTCAATAACTTATGTTCTGTGATTCTTCATAACTTGAAACTTTCGTGATTGGATAGAACTGCTGGAATCGAACTGGTTTGTGCATCTCTGCTTGTTTAGAATGTGTGGGTTCACACACATATTCATCTCTTATTTGCTATTCAAAATCATCTATGAAACATATGTTTATATTGTGAAGATTAAACTTACTATTTACATTTTAAATGCACTTTCATGTTTTGTTCTCTACATTCATCATTGATGTCATTCTTACTTCTACAAGTGAATTGCTTTTACTCCCCTTAGTTTCTTTATGTTTGTGGAACATGATGAAATTGCAATTCTAGGTTTTCTCCAAAACGTTTGTAGTTGAGACCAGTTTGAGATCCTTTTAAACAGAATTTTTGATGTCGTGATAAGCTATTTTCTAGATTTTCCTACAATATTAGATATAAATGCTATTTCTGTTAAGAATGGTAGGAAAATTAATATCATCAGGCATATAATCATGTAAACTAATTGTGAATTTTTTTTTTTACATTGGAATCATTTTACTGGCACCTCATGCTAATTTTGGTTTCTTTACCTCTCTATAGCCTTCTTTAACATTTGGCAATTGTCTCCATGCATTTCCTAATTTAGGAACCAATAAGAATTGTCTTGTTATAAGACCCTCCTTCCATGTATCTTAGGTTTCCTTGTCCATGTTTTTCCATTTTGTTTCTTGAAGTGATATTTCAAAGGTTCTTCTCTGATAATTGGAACTCCTGTTTTTCTTCAGTCTTTGGAGGGAGTGGATCTTCTGATACTTCAACCATAATTGGAACTCCTTTTTTGTATTTTCCTCCTACATAATGGCTAAAGATCCTACATGATTGGTGGTAATTTTTTGGATGATCACGGCGTAGATCAAATGATCGTAGCAATTTGGTGCAGATTTCGATTTTATTTGAGAATCTAATGATGGAAATTTTTGTTTGGTTGTCTTGTTCATACCAAATCATGTCTCTGTTTGTAGTTGTCATTTTCTGCCTTTATTCCAGTAGTTATTTGGTTGTTTATGGAAATGCATGGTTTAATGAAAGGATATAGCTAGAAAATTTTAGCAGTCCATGGGTGGATTATTTAGATTAATTATTTAGAGTAATTGGTCTCAATCATGTTGATGTGCAATGGCCAAGTAGGTGAGCTCACCTGTCCCTCGTTTAGGGAATATTTAAGTTTCAACAATTGAATAGGTTGTTTAAATATTGCTGGTCACTTATGTATTCTTCTACCTTTTGAAGCATTTGCAGATGCCCACATTATCGACGAAGATGTCGTATTCGTGCACCATGCTGTAATAAGATTTTTGATTGTCGACATTGCCACAATGAAGCAATGGTCAGTGTTCCCGTTCACATTCAATTTTGAGCATGTTCTTATCTGACCTGATATGTTTCTAGCTAAATACAATCTCCATTAAAAACTCTCTCTTTCATTTACTTTGTAACAATTTAACTTCATAGAAATGGCTATCCAATTTTCCTATTGTGAAGTTGCATGCTCTAGTGTTTTGGAATTTTGTGATTAAACATGACTTCATTGACTATGACACTTTTCTCATTTTACTTATTACAGGTTCAACAAGTTTGTATTAGTTGTGGTGTTTGTATGGGTAAATACTTCTGTGGAATTTGCAAACTGTTCGACGATGATGTAAGTGAACCAATTATCTGGGAAATCGTGTTATGTTCTGATCTAGTCAGGAAAGGTTATTCTAACACATTTATTTTTTCTGTTTCGTCTTCAGATCTCAAAGCAACAATACCACTGTGGTGGTTGTGGAATTTGCAGGTTTTTGTTAAAAATCTTATTGATGTCCTTTAGATTCAAGAAACCTTATCTCGCTTTGACTAACCTATCCCTTGGTCTGTCAGGATTGGTGGACGGGAGAATTTTTTCCATTGTTATAAATGTGGTATGTTACCATCTTCATTATACTGCTTTGGTAGTGTTTATCTGTTGTCTATCTTTGTTAATCTGTCAAAATATTCCAGTCTAGGTGTAAATTAATGGAGTTGTTCCTACCATAGGATTGGCTAATGGATTGACTGAACTTGATGGAAATTGAAAGTTTTTTGTGTGTTTGCTAATTTGTATGTCAGCTGTAATAGGAAATACATGCTGTGTTTATGTGTGCATTTGAATATCTATCAGCTGTGTAGGTTACCTAATTAAATTTAGATTCTCCTGTCAATGCATCATGATTGCCCTATATGTTTTGAGGTGAGATTTCTTGTCTTCTTTTATCACCTTGTCACTAATAATTTTACCATCACTAATGATAGAGGTAGTAGGAAATTTAGTTATTGTCTTTGGTGGGGTTCTTATTTCTATTACTTTTTTAAGGAACTGATTTTTCTAGCCTTATCAGTTAATGAGAATGTACCTAATATTATGTGTGTTTCCATTGCAGTGCTGTAAAAAACACAGTTAAGTGTGCCCAGTCTATGTTAGTTCACTTTTTTTGCTTCTACATCCGTTTGCTGAAAAAGATGGCGAAGACCAGGAAGAGGATGATGGGGCTGAAGGTGATCCTTTTGAGGATGAAAACGCTGAGGGAATGTGTAATATGTTGTAAGAATAATATTTGTGTTAGTTACTTTTGGTTATTTGTAAATATTGAAGTGATTAAATATATCGGTGTTTTTCTATTTGTGATTTGTTTGGTGAATTTATAATATTATGATAATTTTGTCATCTTGCTCGATCATAATTGACAAACAATATAAAAAAAATAAGTGTTATTACAACAGTTTTAAATTCAATGACATCGGTTTGGAAGCGTTGTCGTTAAGTGATATTACATCGGTCGAAAATCGTTGTTAAAATTGATATTAAACAGATATTACATCGGTTTTACACCGTTGCGAAACTGATGTCATTAAGTGATATTACATCGGTCGAAAATCGTTGTTAAAATTGATGTTAAACAGATATTACATCGGTTTTACACCGTTGTATAACCGATGTCGTTGTGATATTACATCGGTCGAAAATCTGTTGTTAAAATTGATGTTAAACATATATTACATCGGTTTTACACCGTTGCAAAACCGATGTCGTTGAGTGATATTACATCGGTTTTACATCGGTTACAAACCGATGTCGTTGAGTTGTATTACATCGGTTACAAACCGATGTCTAAAATGTCAGACCTTTTACAACGCCTTCATAGACATCGGTTGATTTTCTCATAGACATCGGTGGAAAACCGATGTCTATGACTGTTTTTGTTGTAGTGTTGATGCTATTATATGAAAGAAATGCTGGAAATGACATGGAAAAACTTATATTATATATAAGTGAAAATAAATAAACATCCTTCTTTGGGCCCAGCGAGGTATCACTTAAATTTTTTGTGGGCCTTGTGCCCAGAATTCTTTCTGGGCCTTGTGCCCAGAATTCTTTGTGAGCCTTGGCCTTGGGTCTTGTGCCCGTGGGCCTTGCGCCCGATACCCGCCTGTCTAAAGTAAAATACTTTTCTTATACTTCTTATATCATGCAATTTGGAAAGAAACAATTTACACATGCTTTAAATAAAATGATGTCATGGAAATAATACTTTATGCATGCTCTACATACTATGGACAGAATAAAGAAAACAACGGAGCAACTCATATTGCAGGTGAGAGATGTACTTACCTTGTCTGCTCACTAGGTTTTAAATGCTACGGTTTGTGAAATCAGAGACTTCCTCCGAGGTGCTCTAGCGCCTTCTTCACACGACCTAGAAAAATCATAACTACAACTTAACTGAAATCATGGACCTAATCTAATCCCTTGATTAATTGTCCATTAATTATTTAAATCTCAATACTTTAATTATAAATCAATTATCAAGCTTAACCCTTAAATATATACTAATTAATTACTAAACTTATTAAAGCAGTGAACTACTAGTTATTACAACAAATTACTAATCAAACTATTAATTACTAATTAAATCATAATTATTTACTAATTGTAAATTCTTAAACTTGATTAATCAGATACCAAGTATTAAGCTGATTAACCTAATAATGTACTAATTAGTATGAAATAATTTAATTAAACTAGATATATAATCATAAGTAGCCTATTGGTACAACCTAACCCTAATTAATCAAATCTGATTACCATTTAAGTTAATACACTAATACCCTTAATTAATCAACCTAATCTTAATTAATTCATCTAATTAAAACCCTTAATTAATCAACCTAATC
>NW_027431358.1:0-4097 GCF_044706935.1 Curcuma longa | reverse complement strand
TCTCACTTGGTTACCAGATTCAAGGAACTTTAGTACTTTAGCCTGCAGGTCTAGAGTTCGAATCTGGGGAAGGCAAAAATCCACTGGGCAGGGGTGGAAAGTCCTAGTAAGGTAATGGCACGGTCGATGGTCAACGGCCCATGACTCGTCAAAAATATGGGTCGGGATGAGTGAGTTCCCACGGGCAGACGGGCCGGGTCGTTACAATAAAAAGGCGCCTTTTTATTGTAACGACCCAGCCCATCCGCCCAAGGGAACTCTCTTATCCCGACCCCTTATTTTTCTGTGGGTCATGGGCTGTCGATCATTCGCCGTTACCTACTAGGTTTTAGCCCCCTGCCCAGTGGATTTTTGCCTTCCCCATATTCTCTCTCACTTGGTTACCAGATTCAAGAAATTTTAGTACTTTAGCCTGCAGGTCTAGAGTTCGAATCTGGGGAAGGCAAAAATCCACTGGGCAGGGGTGGAAAGTCCTAGTAGGTAACGGCACGGTCGATGGTCGAAGGCCCATGATCCGCAGAAAAATAAGGGTCGGGATAAGTAGAATTCTCACGGGCGGACGGGCTGGGTCGTTACATTACTGTTGAAGTTATCGTGGACGGGTATTGTGGTAGTAGGTGGATACATCCAAGGGAAAGCATGGTATTTCGAGGGTAACAATTTGGTATTCTGAAGGTAGGTAGGAAAGGTGTAGTTGAATAAATGAGTTTTAAAGCTGATCTATTCTCATTCAACTCCTTCTGTATCTCTTCTAACACTGTTGGAGATAGCTCTAGAGTTGGAGAAGGTGTTGGATTTTGCTGTTGCCGTTGTTGTAGCTGCTGCTAGGACCCCATAGAGCTCAGCATGAGGCAGAGTTGGTCCTCCGCATATCAGACGGAGGATGTCAGAGGCACAGGATCGCCAGAAAAGTTATGCTGATCGACGACGGAGACCCTTGGAGTTTTCTACGGGAGATCATGTGTTTTTGAGAGTCTCACCCACGAAAGGGGTGAAGAGATTTGGTCTCCGAGGGAAGCTAGCTCCACGGGACATTGAACCTTTCCAAATACTTGAAAGGATTGGAGCAGTAGCTTACCGCCTAGCGCTACCCCCATCCTTGGCTGGTATTCATGACGTCTTTCATGCTGCCCATGCTGAGGAGATATGTATCAGATCCATCACATATTTTATCAGATGTAACCGTCTCTATTCAGCCTGATGTTACCTACGAGGAGGCTCCAGTACGGATTTTGGACGGCAAGGAGCGTCAGTTGCGGAGAAAGACCATCCGGCTGGTTAAAGTTGGATGGCAATATCATTCTGACGAGGAGGCTACCTGGGAGCTCGAGGATACGATTCGAGCTCGATATCCCCACCTTTTCACTTGAGGTATACAGTTACGTTATGTATCTATACATTTAAAGATATTGCTAGTGTTTGCTGATCGTGAATGCCGAAATTTGGGGACCAAATTTTGGAGAATGTAAAATACGGTAAAAAAAAAGGTTAATGGTTAACGGGTTTAAAACCCGTTAACCCATTAGGAATCCAATAACCCTCCCCCCTAATCGCGACTTCTCCTCTTCCGCCCGACTCTTCTCCTTCCGCCCAATGCCTCTTCTTCTTCCCCACCTGCCGCACTCTTTACTTCTTCCGACGGAAACGCCATGGCGCGTGCCTCCTTCTCTTCTTCCTCCCTGTCGCGACCCCTCTCCTTCCCACTGGTGCGATTCCTCCCTCTCCCTCTCCTCCGTCGCTTCCAGACTCAGGCTCTCCGACCGAAGGGGGTTCACCAGCGGGTGATCCGGCGATTACTCCAATCGAATCAACAACTGCCAGCACTGATCGTTGAGAGGTCTCAGTTTAGGAGCTCATCGTTAGGGCGCTCTGCCTTCGCTGCCTGCCGCGGAGATCTAGCAAAAGTCGTCGGTGGGATAGGGCTTGGATCAGTCTTAATTGATCGGAGAGAAAGCTCGGTGGGATTTTCTTGGGTTTCGGCAGCGAGCTTGGAATCGGATTGAGCAAGGATTTTAGGGCATAAATCTGCGAGGTCAGTTTTTGTTATCTAAAGAGTGATTAAAAATATTACTGCTTTGGAACGAAACAAAACAATTTGTTGCCACCCCCTCTTCAAACTATCTGTTCTGTAATTGGAGAAGCCGTAATCATACTATAGGTTCCTAAAAATTTAATGGAAAGCAAAACATTCCTTCTTGTTCATGGGTGTAACGGCAAGAAGAGGAAAATAAGGGCTAGCAACTACTGGGTCTTGCAGATCTGACCAACCTCAATTTTATATGTGGAGAAGATCTAAGTTGAAAAATAAAAGATTTGGAGGAAATTATGTGGTTTAGCTATATGAGATCACCTAGATGGTATCTGTATGGAGGTAGAGCCACAAGTGAGTGTTGCACATGGTGGCTGGTGCTACAGGGGAATACTCAGTTGATGGCATATAGGGGTGGCTGCATAGTGGATTGGTTAACATTATTGAGTTTAGTTGTATTAATTGATTAATATAGCTAATTAGTAAATTGGATAGGTGTTGTTTGGACGCAATTGGGTTATAGTGGTGAGCAAATCATGGTTGGATTAGTTTAACTCTTGGTTGGGTTAATTTGAATGGGGTTAAACAAATATTAAGAATTTGCTAAGGTTTTATTGGATAGGAATATTTGTATCGTTGTAATTAGAAATCTTATTTATTCTAATTACAGGACATTAAATCAGAATTTTGGACGGAGGTTCTTTTCTTACACGAACCAGTTTCGAAGGCGGGTACCTTGACTTATCTCTTTTGATATGTCAATTATGATATGTATGGTTTAGTATCTAGTAGTAAATTTTTTATGCATGTATATATTTGCCCTAGCATGTTTCTACCTGATACAAACTGTTTGCCTTTGTCTGATACTTGTTCTTAGATTAGGATACCTTGTTTCCTTTACTAGGCATTGATTTAGTTCTGGTTATACCTTGCATGTATACCTAGACTTATGATATTCAGGACATTTTGGCTTGCCCAATCTGGTGCATATTATATGGAGACATAGTTTGGTAGGATTGCATACATTAGTGTCATGCATCATCCTTGCATTATTGCATGCTAGCGATCATCGGCTCCTCCTTGATGGTCGTAGTCTGAGCCCGTCGCTAGTTACATGATCTGCACACACAACCACTCATGGATTAGTGGTATATCAAGAGGGTGTGTGCAGTTGCTCTGTCAGGGCTCCGCTCGGCCGCATCAGAGGTATATGGTGCCATAGTGCCGTAGCGTGGTAGCATTACAGGGATCCCTCCTTCGTAGTATGAGACGAGGAGATGAGAGCTTTGCTCCCCCATATCATTTGGGGAGGAGGATAGGTGTACTCCGCCAGCATCCTGTCCACTCGGTCACTGAGCAGTGATGGCAGAGTGCACAGTTGTCACAGCCCTACCCACTCGACCTCACCATTGTGGTGACGGTGGCTGAACGGCGTCAGGGGTGACCATGTCATTGCATCATGTGCATACTGCATGGTTTGCATTGCTTGCTGTATTTGTTTGCTGCATATGTTTGACATGCATACAGGAGGACTTATGCATTTGGTTAGGCGACATTGCATCTATTTGCATGGTTTATGCTATGATTCTGGTATGTACAGTTTCCCCAATTCCAGTGTGTATTTCTTTCTGTACAGGCATGATTATTTACTAGTAGATAGTTTATTATACATATCTATTGAATACCCGCTGAGTTCTTTGAACTCATCCCGTTGGTTGATTTCTCTTTTCAGGATGATGTCTGTCTAGAGAGCCATGCTGCTAGTCCCATGTCGAGATGATCTCGACACTTTGGTTTTTTTGTTTATGTTATCAGTACTTTTGATTCAGAGTTTGCTTTATATCATGTATATTTTTGATATATATATTATGTTTCAGTTTTGGTGTGCATGTTATATGTTACTAGTTGTGGATCTTATTTCAGTTTTAGTACTTGTGATGTGGTTTTGTTTGTTATGTGTGGATTTGTGGCCTTGTAGGCCTTTGTATATATATGTATTCAGGGTAATTGTCAGCGTTACAGGGGAGATGCTGTCTGAAATTTTCAGACAGCCGTCTCCCGGGGCGTG
>NW_027431357.1:0-21314 GCF_044706935.1 Curcuma longa | reverse complement strand
GTATGTCGGTCTCTTTCAAGCAGTGAGTTGGAAGTTGATAAATCATCTAAGCCTGTACTCCGCTAGCAAGTAGTTAATAACTAAACCCCTGAATCAATAGAAGTATGGGAAGTGTAAGAAGAAGGTTATAAACCAGCTAGCCTTCCAGCCAGTCAGTCTAGCCCTTTTTACCAGAGCTAGAGGAATAAAAGTAGCTCGCAACTATACTGGTAATAATTTAAGGCCCAAAAATATAGCCAATATATATACAGGGGGATTAGAACTTATATTATAGTAAGTGCGGAATTTAATTTCTTTTAGGGCCGAATTTAAATAAGTTGGGGAGATAAATAGCCCCAAAGGCCCTGCATTCATAATATAAGTTCTAATCCGCCTGTATATAATATAACTCTGCTACCCTGTATATATATTGGGGAGAGAAATAGCCAAAGGGGCTATTTACGACTAAAGGAGAGAAATAGCCCCAAAGGCGTAGACTAACTGTATATAATATAAGATAAGTACCTCTGCTACGCAGAGGCATATAAATAGCCAAAGGGGCTATTTACGAAAGGAGATAAATAGCCCCAAAGGCCCTACTTACTATAATTAAGTTCTAATCCGCCTGTATATAATATAAGTTCCTCTGCTATGCAGAGTAGAGAAATAGCCTTTGGGGCTATTTACGACTAAAGGAGAGAAATTGCCCCAAAGGCCCCCCATAATATTAAGTTAAGTTCTAACTGTATATAATATAAGATAAGTACCTCTGCTACGCCTCTTTGAGTCGAAAATAGACCCAAAGGCTAAGGAGATAAATAGCCCCAAGAAGATAAATAGCCCCAAGAAGATAAATAGCCCCTTTGGCGTAGACTAATCAGCCTGTATATAATATAAGATAAGTACCTCTGCTACGCAGAGGCATATAAATAGCCAAAGGGGCTATTTACGACTAAGTAGACTAACTGTATATAATATAAGAGTTGTACCTCGGCTACGCAGAGGCATATAAATAGCCAAAGGAGATAAATAGCCCAAAAGGCGTAGACTAATCCGCCTTACTATAATATAAAGACCTCAGCTATGCTGAGTAGAGAAATAGCCTTTGGGGCTATTTACGACTAATCCTCTATTTACGACTAAGTAGACTAACTGTATATAATATAAGATAAGTACCTCTGCCACAACTTACTATATTTTTGGGGCATATAAATAGCCTTTGGGTCTATTTTCGACTCACAAAGAGGCATAGCAGAGGTCTTTCTATTTTAGTAAGATGGTTTATTCTACTTAGTCGTAAATAGCCCCAAAGGCTATTTATATGCTCTGCATAGCAGAGGTACTTATCTTATATTATATACATATAGAACTTAACTTAATATTATGGTAAATTCGGATTAGTCGTAAATAGCCCCAAAGGCTATTTATATGCCTCTGCGTAGCCGAGGTACTTATCTTATATTATATACAGTTAGTCTACGCCTTTGGGGCTATTTATCTCCTTGGGGCTATTTATCTTCTTGGGGCTATTTATCTCCTTGAGGCATATAAATAGCCAAAGGGGCTATTTACGACTAAGCCTAAAATCAATATAAAGGAGATATTTACCTAAAATAAATATAAAGGAGATATTTACCTAAAATAAATAGAAATCGTAATCACTGGTGCTAGTTCTCAGGTGAAAGAGTGACCCTGCCTGGTGCTATTTTAAGTAACCCCCTCGTGATAGGAGTAGTAGTCCAACCTTCAAAGCCTTTGACTAGGATAGGAGTATTGAGATTAGAAGCTCTCCCTTACCCCATTATCTTGTCTCCTGCCTACGTTCCAACCAGTAGTAAGCAGCTAACCTTCCTGTACTGTAGTAAGCAACTAATCACTCGTGCTAGAGAGTGCCCTAGGAGATAGAGAAGGTGATCATACCTAAACCTCATAGGGAAGACAGTATTCTAGGATAGTAAGAAAAGTCCTAGCTCAAGTCAGTCACATCTCCATCTAGTGCTAGATCTCTCGTAAGCCGGAGAGTCAAAAAGGATATATTATATATAATATAGTCCGGTGCTAGTAAGCTATTATCTCGTTCTAGCATAAGTCAGTCCCCGTCAGGAAGTTCCCGGATAAGAGTTCCCTAAGGGCGTAGCGAGAAGCCGGTTGATGAGCTAGAAGAAGAAAGACCGGGACTTAGACTTAGATCAATAGATCAATTCCCAAACCCCTACCTAAATAGACTTCCCAAGAGCGATAACAAGCCGAAAAAAATTTGACATACCTAATGGTTTGGTTTGAGCAGCAGCAGATGGAAAACAAGGAGAAAAGCCCCGAGGGCATTCAGCAAAGACAACAGCAACTGCTAGCAGGGATCTTCCCTTTACCCAAACCTAACGAAAGATAGAAGCCCACCGCGCTTAAGAATGGAAAGAGGTGTTACGTCGCTTTTTCCTATTTAATTGTTTAAAATGTGATAGACATGTAACCATAAGAAAAATGCTAAAACTGACCAGCTGTAGCCTTAGTCGCTTAGCACCTGTAACCGATTTAACTATTACCCGCCTCAACCGATCTTAGCTCGGACATGCCAACTGCCAATACTGACTCTTTTCCCTGGGACAGCTAATCAAAACGAATACGGCTTGAACCCCTTATCTTTGAGACTGCCCTTAGGCAACTCTATTAAGTCATTTAACAGCGGATAGACACAAGTTATGACACAACCCTCACACGAGAGCCAAAAAGAAGGCTTTCGTTAAGATAATTCGCCCATACAATAGAACAAGGAGAGCAATCAACGCTATGGCTACTTTAGGACAATTCCCGCCTTAGGGGGACCCCCTACTGTGACAACAGCTACTACGCATCCCACATCATATAATGCTATCGACAAAACAACCCTTTCTCCAGCATATCACCATGACCTGGCACAGAACCAATCTTCACTTTTCGACATCCGTAACAGATTAATAGAAGCGCAGTTACACAGCCCCTGAATGTCTTAGATAGCTGTAAGTGAAATTAAATAAGGCTACTAAGTAGTAGCTAGGAATGCGGCTAGCTCAGCTAGTATACTTACTTGCTCGTTATAGGGGAAGGCTAAAGCAGGGTAGCGAAACTAGGAACGGAGTTGGCTTGTTAGAGCTAGGCTGTTGAGTTAAAGTAAGCGAGCTAGTCATACGAGCCTGTGAGCTAGTCAGCTTGCTGTAGTTGCTACGGTAAACAGGAGTGAAAGGAGTTGGCAGTAGAGACCATAGGCTTTCTATCCTGTGATCTTTCATCAACCCGGCTCGGTATCGGTACGTATTGATACGTATCGGTAGTCTCAGTCTTTCCCTGCCAGCCCTAGTATGAGTTGAGGAGTCTCAGAGGGAGTCTTCTTCTACTCTAGGCTCACTCCACCCCCCTGTGTTGTCTTATTCTAAAAAGATGGTATTTCATTTTCTGAATAAAATAAAGCACTTAACTGTAAAAAACTTTACAAGCATTCCATTTCAAATTCATAATAAAAAGGGCTGGATGCCTAGCGGCTTCCTTTTACGGGTTGTCTATCGATCTCATAGGTTCACTCCCTCAAGGAATGTTCCTCGAGTCGTGATGCTGTGATTGTCGTCTTTCGAATTAAGGATTTGTCTGGCTTGGCTGGTGTTCAGCCAATGGCTTTTGTCTTCGGGTGCCTCGCCTTTAAGGCTTCGTTCCACTCCTCTTTTCTCGCTCTCATCTCTGCCTTTCATCCACATCGATACCCCCGATCTCTTTTCCCACTCGGGTCACTTCAACTCCCTTTGTCCCGGTCCCGGGATCTACTCAATCAAAGATCTTGTCTCATTCAGTGGTTGAGTCTTCCCTCCGGGGGAGTGACACACCTCGTACCATTGGCTTTGTCTTTACCAGCCACCAGCTAGAACTCTTTACTTGGATTGCACTGTATTCTCTACTCACTGAACCTCGTTTTCTTGTCTGCAGGCCAACTTGAGCGTAGTCTTAACACTTGTAGGATAGTTTGGACAGAATCTTCTTATTCCACGAACAGCTTGAGGTAGGGAGTTAGCCTTTTGAGCCCTGTATATATATTTGGGCGGGGAGAACTAAGAGAGTTATAGATTGAATACCAGGAAAATCAGATGGACAGAAGGAGCTGCGAAAGAAACAAGCAGCAAAGGCTGTTCGGGATTCTTCACCTGAGTGCCCTGCCAGTTGAAAGATTTTGAGTTCGGGGAGGCGGTATGCTTTTTTCTGTCTCCCTAGGAATGAACCTAATAGAAAATCTATGCTAAATTCAAGTAAACACCTGCTTTATGCTTTCTTATTTTCGACTCTTACATAAGCCCCCGAAGGAATTGATCGAATATAAGATAGAAATTCCGGGTGTACTTATGATCTAAATCCTAAAGCAAGTAAGGTTGAGCAGCTCAGGCCCAATCCTACCATTGGTCATATCGCGGGATCTAAGTAGTTAGCACTTTTTATTGTCCATCCTGAAGCTAGATAACAGGAAGAAAAAGAGTGAGAACTCGGGGAGGCATCAGCTTTACGTTCCCCTTCCCCATACCATACATACGAAATTCTTTCATTTCAACATGATCTGGAAGAGGAAGCCTCAACCTAGAACGGGCACAGGTAAATCTGTTCCTATCTAACGGAAAGGGAGATCGGATTCAAACTGTCTTCTCGTTTGCTCCTCTATCAATGGTATATATGGAAAGGGTAGTAAAGCAGTTCTGCCTCTCAACCGGTGCGGAATTTATATTTATTTTAGGTAAATATCTCCTTTATATTTATTTTAGGCTTAGTCGTAAATAGCCCCTTTGGCTATTTATATGCCTCTGCGTAGCAGAGGTACTTATCTTATATTATATACAGTTAGTCTACTTAGTCGTAAATAGCCCCTTTGGCTATTTATATGCCTCTGCGTAGCCGAGGTACTTATCTTATATTATATACAGGCTGATTAGTCTACGCCAAAGGGGCTATTTATCTTCTTGGGGCAATTTCTCTCCTTTAGTCGTAAATAGCCCCTTTGGCTATTTCTCTACTCAGCATAGCTGAGGTCTTTATATTATAGTAAGGCGGATTAGAACTTAAATTATTATGAATGTAGGGCCAAAGGGGCTATTTATCTCCTTTCGTAAATAGCCCCAAAGGCTACTTTTCTCCTCTGCATAGCAGAGGTACTTATCTTATATTATATACAGTTAGTCTACGCCTTTGGGGCTATTTATCTCCTTCCTTCTTCCATCGTTTTTATCATCCGACATCGATCTCGGCTTCCTTGACAAAGCAATGTGAGCAACGTGCTGAGATAGATCTAGAGGTTTGCCGTTCCAGGGCAGCACTCCCAATGTGAGGAAAGAGCACAAGACCATACAGATGGCATCGCAAATCCCGTACCAATGTGGACTGGACACCACATCTTGATCAGTTCGTTACTGCGGAGCGAGCAAAATCCTCTTTTAAATTCTGTCCTGAAGTTTGGATATTAGGTTGGTGATTCCGAGTTACCATATTTTAATAAGCATTTCCATAAGGATAGGAAAGCCGCTTTCAAGCTAGGACTAAATTTAACGCCACTCTCTCCTCCAATCGGATATTGGACCCAGATGAGGATGTTCTCGAATAGGTTCTTTCAGCTAGGAATGGAGTCTAGGTACAGGTTGAAAGCAAGAATTTTTTCAAAGGCAAGAAGCCTATGCTGTTGAAAAGAAAAAGAGTTAGAAGGATTCTCGCCATATAGGAGGATAGGATTCACGGTCTGAGAACAAGAGCCATTCGTGGTCACATGAAAGCGGCAATAGAGAATCATCCTACTGCGGGCAAAGATCACAGCATTGCTAAAGTCCCCTATCCTGCTATGTAGAAAGTAGTTAGCTGCTCCTCCTCGCCTAGGCGGGCCAATTGATTGACCGAGATGGGAATCAATGCCTAGTCAAATTCAAGTAGAGTAAGACAAGACGGCGGATCTTCTTTTTTTAATCTCTATTTTGTGTGAAGCATGAGGTAAGGACTTGGTAAGATCATCCTCACTGCTGAGTGAGATGCTCCCATCTTGATCTCTTTTTTCCAGCCGGGACCTTTCTTTTACCGAGGACTGCTTAAAGAGTAAGCACAGTTTGCCTTCGAATTACTCCCTCACTATCCGAATTAGCTCTGGCTCGGCATACATGACATTTCGATAGGGCACTAGTCATTTTTTCGTGTCCTTGGTCATTTTCTCTGTCTAGCCGTGCTGTGAAATAGAATTGTTATGGCCTTAGGGCAGAGATATGATATTACTTCAATTTCACTGACTTTTTTCTACCAACTTATATTTATTTTAGGTGGGCGACCCACTCCTGTTTCTAGGCGAAGCAGTCGTCCTCTTGTTCCGGGCTAAGCTCCTTTAACCTTCTTTTAAGAGTCAGGAAGTGAAAACTCTTTAACTGCATGCAGTGGCCACATTCCTCTTGGCCGCGCAAGGGCTAGTTGGCTCTCCGGTTAGGTCTGTTGCTTTATGAGTGTATCCGTGCCCACTGCCCTTATGCTTTGGCTGTAGGCGAGCGCTGGGGGTGAGTTTTCAGCTTTTTTCTTGCTCTTGCTTCGGCGCGATCGAAGACCTCCTGAGAGCTATCCTCAAAGCCTCTTGGGCTGCGGCTCAGTTGCCATCTCTCAGGAGTGTGTGCGGATGCGCATATATCATAAATAGCATATATATAGGATATACTAGAACTAGAGGCGTGCAACAATCGGCTGATCAGACAGAGGGTGAGATTGAAGCTCAGTCAGCAAAAACACAATTTTTGGAAGGGAGAGAGCCGTACATCTCTTCAACTCATCATCGAGAGAGCGGGCTTCGGCTCTTCCCTTGCCCTAGAGCAGGTCATCTGAATAAGCATTTTTCGAACCGGGCTGACAAAGAGAATATCTTCACCTTGGTCAGCCGCATCCGTTCCTTCTTTGAATTGAAAAGAGGTGCCTTACCCTTTACAATAAAGAGATCAGACTTCAAGGCATAGGGCCGTGAGTTTAGCGCAGCCGGGATTTTTGAAGTTAAGGTAATTGTTCAGCCCCACTTTTAAATCAAACAAAAAAGAAGAATTTCATGCTTTTGGCTTTTTTTCCTATTTATCAACCCATGCCAAGGGCAGTAATCCCATCTATGACTCTGGGCTGGGCTTGGGTACGAAACTAGGCATTCCAACAGGGTTTCTATTTAAATAGTATAGTTATAGTAAAGAAGTGGATTCCTGGACCTTATATAGTAAAAGAGGGCTTTTGGTTGAGACTATTGATCTGGTATGGCAAAGCCCTTTTCGAAAGGGCAGGTAGGGTCCCAGTCACTCGACTTGGAAATTATCCTAATAAGAAATCCACTTCTTGGCGTTCTGTGTCAAGCACAGGCATACGATTGAAAGAAGGTTTCTCAGTAACTATTAGCCAAAAAAATCCCAAAACCATCGATTGGAACAGGGGGAGCCCATTGTGATGAACGTGAAAAAACTTGCTTGCTATAGCCGTATGGGAGCTTCCTTCTATCACGAGTTTTCGTCCGGAAGTGTTGTCTTGTTTTTCCTATTCAAGTTGGCAAATATATAGTAAGGGCCTGCCTATCGAGAATCTAATTCTTTCTTCACTTTCACTCGGAGTTTTAAAGCTCCCCGAAAGGGCATTTCTCTCTATCCATTACTGAAGTAAAGAAAGAGAGATAACTAAAATCAACCTTGATCAACCCTTACGTTAGCACCAGGCCCTGCTCTTGCACTTCGATCTGCTAATGTGAGACTAAGCTTATTAAACAAGAAAGAAGAGACTCTTTCTAACTAATCCAATGCTACTATTCCTACTCCCACTACTAAGATGCCATACTTCACTAACTAATTGGCCTGGCCTATCGGTGATATAGACTATTCCTACTGCTGTGCTACTAGAGCAATCACATCTTACTCAACAAGAGCAAAGAGAAGACGAGCAAGAACAGCTTCTTCAATACAATAGAAGTTTAACATATGAAGAGCTAAGCCCGGAAGTCACTGAACTACCTTAACCCAGCCTGGGATTCTCATAAGCTTAAAAGCAAAGTCTTTCATATAAGAGTTTACTGATTGCCCCTTGGGCTAACTCCTTCGACGCCTTTCCAAAGGAAAGTCTTTTTAGGAAGGTCCTATGCCTTCTCAAATGAAACTCAAAACCGGGAAAAGTTTTCTCCATATGGCTGAAAAAGTCTTGGCCTTGTTTTCCACTGGTAGCAGGTCTTTCGATCGATAAAAAAGTAAGTAGGCGGATATAGCTGCAAAAAGTCCTCCATTCAGAGTGAACCAGTGCAGTTACCACTCTGCTCCCTTTCAAAGAGCTTGCATTCGAAGCCATTGATTCGAGCACAACAACCGATACTGCCACGCTTCCTCCTGTTCGACGATTCACTCTGACTGGCCTTGCTTGCCTCGTGCGAGAAAAGAGGGAAAGTGCTAAGACCGGTAATGCAGCTAGGGGAGTTTAAGGTTACTGCGTCCGCCAAAAGCTAGGCCAAGAAGCCCAAGGGCCCTGCTAACTCGTACTCTTCTTTGAATGCCCTAGGATTGTTTTCAATAGTAGCTGAGTCAATAGCTGGGGATTCCTTCTCCCGCCTATTCTGATTCACTTTTGTCCTCGGGATTCTTTTTTACATCAAGCCACCCTCACATGCAGGGGATTCGAGAACCCGGTCTTCTCTCTTTTCTCTATTGAACTATGGAAAGCACTTTTAGTAGCGACACGGATTCACCACTACTTATGACTTCGCCAATGGGGCAAACGAAGGCTAACCCGTTCTGGTTGTTATGACTGGCAAGAATCAGTAGGTTCTTTCAGTCTTGCTTGTGCGCTTTGGTCCTTCTTACAGAGACTATCCTTTGTATCATATCAGTTCTGATCCATCCAAGGAATGAGCTTCCCCTTCAGTCAAATCCCGTGGACTACAAGGAAAAGATAGAACCTCGCCCGGCAACAGCAGCTGATTCAATAGCAGATGGTCTTGTTGAAGGCTTTTTGACTTCGCCATTAAAGTTTGGGAGCAAAGTCCTTACTTACCAGACCGGGCTACTTGAATAGCTGAAAGAAAAGATTCGTGTCACGAACCCAACTCCTAGGTCACTAGGAAGAAGAATGGCGGGAAATAGCAGAGGTCCTGGAAAGAACCTTTCATTCGATGCTTCTGATTCAACTCCCAGACAACCAAGGAAGTATGCGCGAAGATAGGGTTAGCCCCTGCGGCAAGCATTATCCGGGAACGATTATCCAGGAACTGGAAGAAGGTTGGCGTGACACGCCTAAATCCCCCACAATCAATCCACAACGCTTCAGGCGAAGAGATAGCAGTTTCCGCTTTAGCGGCTTGAACCCTTCGATCAAGAGAGACCTTAAATCAAATCAACTAAGTAGCTTACCTCTTACACGTTCGTGGGTATTCCAATTCATACATAATCTTCTCCGACATGAGATAGAGTAAGAGGGCCTATTCCATAGAACAAACTCAGCAAAGAAGGATCCGTATTCCACCTCAGATGGTAGAAGGGGCAACTCAGCCTTGTCTTTCCCTTTGGGCTAGGAACCCGAGAAAGGGCTCAAAACGCAGTCCTCCAACGGAATCAATGGCATTCCCTTCTTACTAGTCCTTACGAACTGTACATTGCTTACCCGGTTGAATAGCAGAAACCTTAGCTACGAATGACTGAGGTATGGCTCTCCTTTTTTTGTTCTCGTATTCGAGCAAGGAAAGCTGTACAAAGGAAAAGTCTAAAGGCTTGTTTGCAAAACAAATGCCAAATAAATTACTTAGATAAAGTACCTGCAGATTCCTGCCCAGAATCAACTGCTATAGAATCTAAGCCAATTGAATTGAATCAGATCATCCGGGAGCTTTCTGGTCTATAGGGTGTCATCCTATCCAGTACTGGATGCAGTAGAAGGGGGCGGCCCCCCTTTTTTTAATCAAGGAGTTCGCGAGCCCTTGGTCTGACCCTGTACTATTAGTGTATTAGTATCCTGTACCGATGAGAGCTTGTTCATCTATGGTGAGACAAAGACCTCTTACATTCAGTGACGAGCGAGCAGTCCTTTCTTAAAGAATGGAGCTGCTGTGGCTCTTATTTATTGGTCAATACAGCTTCGGGCTTGCAAGCATTGAGGCAGGCATAAGCCCGGAAGTTCCCTTCCCCCCCAGATGAGAATAAGGCACATAAGGAGGAAGAGGCAGATCAATGAAAACTTGAAGATTTAGCAACTTGAGGGTCTTCTCTTGAAAGGCAGACTAAAAAGAAAGACTCACTTCATTTATCCCCAGGACTTGTAACCGCACCGCCTACTCGTACTGTTTGAGTTCCAACTTGCCCTGAACCCGTAACAGCTTTTCCGGAAAGAAAGAATGAAATGAAGGGGAGTTTACCTCTTAGAAAGAGGAATCTGCTAAGCTTCAATCGGTATTGCTATCTCCTGACGCAGCAGGAGTTCCAACTCCCTAGGAATCAGCTGCCGTCCCGGGTCGGGCACAAAATGAAATGAAAACTTTGAATCTGCTACTAATCCCACTACCGGGTAATCCGCTTCAGTAGTGGCATCTTAAGAAGCTTTAGTTCAGAGTTCTACCTTAGCCATTAAAGTTTGGCCCCATTCGGTAATTAGAGGAGAAGGTTTAGCGGACCTGGCATCAGACTCTTACCTACGATTGGCACTATAAGCAGCTTCTGTTCCAACTGAGACTTTTTCCTTCCCTAGTTTAGTAGTCTTACCTAAATTCCCTTTCTCGGAATTTATATTTAGGAAAGTCAAATGCATGCGGCGGGACAGCTGCGGTACTTGCTCTTATCAGGTTTACCGGGAAGGTTGGAAAGATGCCTTTGCGCTTAGTGCATCGGTACTGATAGATCAATGAGAAAGTTTACCCTGGGGCATTCCAATTCTTCTCCTTTAATCCCAAGCCCTTAGAAGCAGTTAGAAGGTAGGGTAGGGCTGCAACTCGTATCGGGACAGCATCAGTGATAACGCCACTATGAATAGCTGCGTCCGTTCCAACCGAACCTGGCAATCAAAGCACAGCTAATGCCCTGTCAAGCGCTTGCACTGGAACTTGCCATATCAGCTAATCCGCTTCCGTACCAGAAACCTCTGATCTGATAGCAGCAGCAGTTAAAAGAGGTAGGGGAATGGCATTTGGAGAATCTGCTTTTGCACTTTACCTTAGCCCGGAAAGTACTGGTATCAGATTGAGTACTACATCCCACAATAGTCGCTTTTCTTACTTTTCTTATTAATATAATTTAATCAAATCTCTGCCTTGTCTGATATTACTAATCGGGTCAGTCTGCTTTTCTGCTTGATTCCTCTCTGTCAACGCTTGGCCACTCTATTGCTATTGTCGCCTTCCAGCCCGCCCGCATCTAAGGAAAGCTATAGGGAAGACAATCCTAAAATCAATCTAAATAAATTATAGCTCTGTTGGTGAAGGAGATAAATAGCCCCAAGAAGATAAATAGCCCCAAAGGCGTAGACTAACTGTATATAATATAAGATAAGTACCTCTGCTACGCAGAGGCATATAAATAGCCAAAGGGGCTATTTACGACTAAGTAAACTAATCCGCCTGTATATAATATAATATAAGTACCTCTGCTATGCAGAGTAGAGAAATAGCCTTTGGGGCTATTTACGACTAATCCGAAGCCCTAAAATATCATAGCAGTTGTGAAGCGTGCCTATAAGGGGAATATAAGCTACTTTCTTCTTTATCGTAGCTCTGTAAGTATACACCATAAGGTAATGTAATTAATTCTATCATCTTACTCTAATTATTATGTAAGTCGACCGCATGGCTATTTTTTATTCTCCTTTTCCACCTTCCTGGGCACAAGCAATGGATTAAGTAGGATATTCCACAACAGGTAAATGCTTCTCCTCCCAATCTGATACTAAAGTGCCAACTCACAGGTAATCTGCTGACGTACCAGCAAGAACCGATTCTCATAACGCAGCTTAAGCTATGACATCCGCTAGGGCAGAATTAATGGAATCATTATCAGCTGCTTCCGTTCCAACTCCACTCAACTCTGATAGCAGCTTAAGAAGCTCAGTATAGTCCCACCAGATACCTTACAGTAAGGCCCGACGATCTATCTTCGGTACTGCCTATTGCTTTGATTCGTCTTTATCAGTACGGGCACTCTTAACTACTGATTACCTAGCTTCTGTACCTGAATTCTATTCCGGTCGGGCGTATAAGAACTGCAAGAACGTCTGATAGCAGCAGCAGAGAAAGATGATACTAATCCAACTCCAGGGTAAGATGAGTACCAGAAAAGTCTTCCCCCGGTTCAATTTCCTGCTTCTTTATCTGATAATGGTTTTAGGAAGCTAACCTGCCATCTAAGCGCATTCACTTTAACTATTCTTTAGTAAAAGCTAAGGTTAAATCAGTCTCAACTGAAGGGCAAGTCTCAGATGAGAGAACAATTTAACTGAAAGCTTCTTACGTAGATAGGATATCGAATCAGGATTCAAGCTTCTTACGTAGATAGGATAAAGAAGCAGGCAAATTGAACCTGAAAGCTATTAGCAGATAAAGAAGCATGAACTATCAGAAGCATGAACCTTCAAGCTATTATCAGATAAAGAAGCTGGATACGATAGGATATCGAATCAGGATTCAAGCTTCTTACGTAGATAGGATAAAGAAGCTGGATTCAAGCATTCAATTTCACCTTCAAGCAATTATCAGATAAAGAAGCTGGATTCAAGCATTCAATTTAACTACTAAAGAGTAGAAAGCTAAGGGATAAAAACCTAGTTTATTAGTCTAAAGGTAGAAAGATAATAAATGTTTACCTCTAATTCTAGATCATGGGTTCGAATTTTGCGTGATATGGATAATTTTCAAATATTTTCTTTATGTAGGGAATTTGAAGAGCTTTCTCTGGATGAAAACACACCTTCTACGAGTAATCAACCTGAATCTTCTAATGGTATTGTTGAACCTGGAAATCGTGGTTACCTTCTTCGTTGTTTACATCGATGGACAAATTCCCTTTGGGGGCGTTCTATTAATGAGCAACTTCGAGCACCTTTTATAGAGCTACCTCGGCCTTTTCTGGATCTGGATTCATCATCATCATCATTCGTCGAATCGTATAACAACATTCGTATGGGTTTTGGTTATCGCTTTCTTCCTGGTCAAGAAGAGTTCTTGCTTCAAGAATTGCAAATTCCTGAATCCTTTGATAGGATTTCTTTTTTAAGTTCATCTCTTGGCTTATTATATTATAAAAGCCTTCCGACTTACGATTCGTTGCTACCATATGGGTGTTCTGGGGCTGGTTTGCGTGGTTTGGTTATCGCTAATTTAAGCAAAATATTGGTTGAAGTAATTACTCACTATGATGGTATGTATGGGCGTTTCTTGATTAATGTCTGCTTGGGTGTTGGTTGTACAGTCTGGTACGCCTTTGTGCCCGGCCGAGTTGATCAAGCCCCCGTAGGTGGCCCGTTCGCTACTTTTAATTCGTATAGACCTTTTTTAGATATGTCACATTATGAGCGTGGTTTTCGTAGGATTGGGTTTGTTGAAACTACCGACGTTTCAGCATCGGTGATGTCTGCCTTTGAGAATGAGAATCCTTTTGCGGAGATAACAATCCCAACAAGTGGCCCAGCGCTTAGGTCAGTAGGTTTAGGTTTAATGATCTCTTTCTTTCTTTCGGTTGGGATTGTTCCTGGTTCTGGTAATAGAGAAAGAATTTGATAAATGATATATAAAATGACACTTAGTATCTTATTTTCTAATGTTTTTCCTTACTCTAACAAGTTAGCAAGTAAACTACCTTCTGCTAGTAGTTTGTCATTTCTTTCTTTCCATCCTAGAGCTTATTCTGTTTCTGTAGAACGTTCACTAGTGCTGAAACTGTCATCGAATATAGAGTGAATTTTTTCGGATTGGAATACCAATTTTGGATTGAGTTTGTCTCGTTACCGATTAGCTGTTATTCAACAAAAAATCTTATCTGGAAAATACGTTCTATTACCTCTACGAATTAAGTTCATAAAGAACGGGGATCTATGTAAGTTTAGAAAGTATGTTGAAACACCAGATATCATTTTTGGTAAAAACCCAAAATATCCTATGCTGACTCAAGTAGTTATGCCAGCTGATGAAGAAGATGCACTGGTGTTAGCAGGTTTAGCCCTTTTGTTATTTAGTCTTTCTTATGGTAGATTTCCTTTGAATGGTTACCTATTAGATCAGCAGGTAGATTACTTTCATCGTAGTCTCCTTTTACTAGGAAAAGTAAATAGAATTTATAAAATTAAAATTGATTTATCGTTAATTTATTTAGTAAGTCAAATTCCAATCAATCTAATTTTGGAAAGAGTCAAGTTTTTAGTTGGAGAAGGTTACGTTTATAAACTCATATCATCTTTCCTTGATCTCCCAATCATTGATGATAATGAAAGGAATTATAGGTCGTCTGATATAAGCTTGGTCGGTATGCCACCTGCGGGTGAAATTTGTAGAGTCTTATTCGATATTCTTTTAAAGGAGAGCTTAGATCGTCAGTTTGCCAATAAGTTTCCTGGAATCGACTTTATTAGATTCCAGAATATAGTTTTTATTTCGCCAAGAGATAATGCTGCAGTTCATTTCGACAAAGAATCCGGATATGCCCTATTAAAGGACCTCAGTCTGACAGGAAATATCGTCTCCATTAAACCAGGAGATCACCCTATTTTTTGTTCTGACGAAAAAATTCTTTGGGTGAACCCATTTAATGGTGAGGTGGAGGTGTTCTCCCCATAATAAATTAGTCGTATTGTCATCAGATGAATGACTAGCCTTGGAAGTTTGAGGTGGAAAGCAAAAGAAAAGGCATCTCGTTGCAGGCGAAAGAGCTGGACTTGACCTTCTATTCTAGCCGTTCCGTTAGAGGGGAATGGAATTAAAAAGAGAGGTGAAAGCAAGGAAGAGAAGTTTCTTTGTAGAGAAATATTAGACTTCGGATCCTTGGCTTTCTCGGAAGCTCTTACTCTTTACTAAGCGATGCGAGAAAAGAAGCTGGGACAGGAAGGGATGTTGGAACATCACTCCGCAGAACTATAACAGCACCTCATTAGGGGATATCACATACCAGAACAGGGACGCCGGCCTGCTAGGAAGTTGGAACTGGTGAGGATGCTGGTTATTAAGAAACTCTATTTTGCGCCTTGAATCGGATTTGCTTGAACAGGCTCTGGTTCTCAATTAACGAGGTCAACTAAAGGTGCCGACTTGACCCTTTTCTTTTTGCTCCTGGAACTCAATCCCCTGCCTCACCTCTAGGAAGAAGCGCGATCTCAATCAACACGTGCTGCTTCAAGGGGAACGGGCCCTGGTGCTGAAGAAACTAATGACTCAGATGCTGATGACGGGAATGCTTCTATTTCATATCCTCCGCTGCCGATTCTACTTATCATTCCGTTCCGTCACGATGTGCTTGATCTTCACCTCCTGCTAAGGATATGTAAATAAGGACGCCGGTCCTGTAGGGTCCTATTTCCGGCTCTCTATCTAGAGCTAAAGCTTCATGCTATTGGTTCTTATTTAATATTGGTTTAATTCCCGCTATCTGGCTTTCTTCTTTATATGGCATCTTTCTTCTGCCTAATCAGATCAGTGCAATCCGGTTCAGGAAAGCAGGAAATCCAGTAATTTGGGCTTAGGCTTAGGAAGGCGGGGTAATCCCGCATCTGAATCTATACCTATTCGTGCAAAGTCTTCTAGCATACTTTTGAACTTCGTATCTTAACTGGGCACAAGCTATTCTAAGAGCTCTTATATACCACCGATAGTTGCAGTAGTCACTTCGCCCCATTTCTTCCTATGTAATTGCCCTGCTGCGGATTCTGCCATCAATCCGATTATGGGCATGCCCTGAGATGAGACTAGTGCGACTCCCTGCCTTTATGTGCAGCTTCTTCTTTCACAACTCATTCTCAAACAGCGGATGTCTATTTGTCCACATCAGAAGGAAAGGAATCAGTCCCAACAGCGGCTACGACTACGAGAGCTCTTACCCTTCTAACTTTAACACCGGTTACGTCCTTCTTGTCTTTTGCAGCGGTTAGGAATTCAATAGCAGTTAATTCAATTGCTAGTCTGACAACGGCTTATTCTTGAACAACAACCATGGCATTCTCTGCCTACTCTTTCACTATGTCATTTGCTTTCCTTAGTAAGCCTTCCGCTCTTCGAATACCTAAGGGATTCAGTCAGTTCAGTTACTTCCCCAATCAGTACCTTGCTTCTAGACCTCAAAAGAGCTTATTCGATCACAGTTGATTCCGTGCAGTCTGTCCCTCAATCCGATTAGGGGCATGCCCTTTCTCCAAGTGCCTTACTTACTTTTGAAAGCAGACATCTGTCCATTCAATCGGAATTGATATTTCGTCAGGTATACTCAATTTAGCGATATCCCACTTCTCTTCCTAAATGAGAGGGGCTCACTTGACGGAGCGCCGAGCATTCTTCTTCGTGCTAGTTCCCCCTCTCCTGTTCTTCTAACTCGACAATTATCTCAATAAACTACGGATACCACACAGCTCCTTATTCTTCTATGACCCAAAGGTGCAAAAGAAGGAGAATCTTCCCATAGAGAATATGGCACGGGTAAGCCAATCAATCAAGCAAGACAAGCACGGTCCAGACAAGAGGGTCAACTCTCTCCGTAAGGCTCGGATACGCGTTCCTCCTCTAATTCATATGTCGTACCGATATCGGGAACACATTCCAAAAGATCGCCTCTCTTTGGACTCAAGACATGTTTTGATGTCAGTCTATGGCACTTCTACACCTGGGCAGACAGAGCTTGGTAGCTCAGAGGAAGAAGCACGTACTCATGAACCAGACCCGCTTCTGTCCCTTGTTGAGGGTTGACCTCTATGCCATAGCCTATTTGGCACTGTATCCTCTTTCGGTGAATTCTCATTTTCTATCTCCCTTCCCCCTCCCGACACCAAAGAGTTGATTGAATCTCCTACTGCGGCTTGAACGCTTCTCCGTGATTCCCTCCCCTCAACTAGGCGAGGATAGGCAGAATCGGGAGTCTCGTCTATGGTGGCAAGAAATGGGGAAGCCGGTTGGGCATGAATCAGTCGTTGGGAAGGAATAAAAAGAATGAAAGGTTCAGTCATCGTTTCCGGTCGATCTCCCTCTTGAACCCGTCGGGTCGTGAGACAAAAAGCTATGTGAACGTACGCACCAGCCTTTATCCCCCAGTTCTTTTACAGCCTTTATTCTATTCCTCCAACCTACTTCGATGCATGAATCCGACCCCCGAAGCCGAAGAGTTAGGACAGCCAGGTTACCCTAAGAGCTCTAGTGGTTTTGGATGGGTATCTATAGTAGTTGTGGAAGTGGGCTAATCTAGTAGTTTTGTCAGTTACTACTAAGGCAGGTTAGGTAGGTCTATCCGAAAGGCAATCCTCATACTTGCTAACAGGCAATGTTCCGGTATCAAATACCCGCCCGTAAATGTGCCTATAAGTCAGGAAAGAAGCTAAGCGGAGTAAGGGACTAAGCCTACTTGCCTACTAAGCCGACTAATCCGATTTTCTAAGGTAGTTTACTTGCTTACTTGTTAGAGTAAGGGGGCTCGCTTCATTGGCTAACTAAGACGAGGACTAAACAGCTACTTACCCGACCCGAGCATCCATGAACTCCTCTACCTGATAGTAGAAATTGAGTTTAGAGCTTATAATCGGAAATACCAGATATCTTAGTGAAAATAGAGAAAGCAGCCATCGTGCCCGCATCATAGCATCAATTCTTCTCTATTGCATCTATACGATCCTAAGACTGGTTGGGTAACTTATCTATTTAGTGCATCTTTTAAAAGGAAATAAAGAAGAAAGCTGCTAGTTAAGTAAAGGAATTATCAGCTGGGATTTCAGATGGCGCTACCGCTTCGTCCTCCCACTGTTTGCTACTAATAAGATAAGACGAACCAGTAGTCCTTCTTCCGGGTATAAATAGCTTCTTCTTGTTCTGTCACAGCTTCTTCAAGTTCCCCCAGGGAAGTAAGAATGAGATTCGGGCTTGGCTAAGAATAGCTAATAAATAGGCTAGCTTCCTAACTCTAACAAGTCAAATCTCTTCCTTACTCTAACAAGTCAAATCTCTTCCTTACTCTAACAAGTAAGATCTCTTCCTTACTCTAACAAGTAAGCAAGTAAACTAGAGGATCAAATGTTTTGCGTCCTTTCTTAAGGTTTAGAGCTTAGTACTTTATGTGCTAAGGAAGTTCAGTTGCTTTTCCGATTCCATGCTTATAATTCCTATTCTTCTTGTAAACCAAGTCATTAGATTTAGGATTCCTACCCCTCATATTCGGCTTACTTCAAAAGTTGCCCAAGCTCGGAACCAACCATGCCCTACCGACCAACCCCATAGTCTGACTTATGCTAGTCGTACTGATATATGGATATATTGGCCTTTCTTCATGGAGAAAGAGAGGTCAGTGACCAGGGGTAGGCGACTCAATCAATATTAGCCTTCTACCTTCTCCTTACTAGAGAAAATAGGGCAATTCGTAATGCTATCTTCCTTCCCTCATTCTCTTCTTTCCCTCTCCTTTATAGTCGAGCCTATCGGGGATACCCTCTCAAGCAGTCCACTAGCAACGGAGTAGCGAAAAGAGCTTCTATTCCGACTCCTTCCTTTCTTATATCTAGATAATACCTAACTTAGCTCCTGCCTAATAAAAGAGTATCCTTAAACCAGCATGTCTAAGCTAAGCTTTCTTTAAAGGTAATAATACCATCGTCATTCACAAATACGAAACCTCCATAAGAAGAGGGTACGGGCATATCTCCCGCTGAAAGGGAGAAAACATTGCCATCGAAGTTCAATTCCAGAAGAAAAGTTTCCAGGAAATGGATAAATTCTTCTAAATCATCATCTTCCTCATCATCTATTTCCTCTCCTTTCAGTCGAGCCAGGATCCCCTCCTCTCCCGAGTCTTTATTCAAAACCTCTCCTTCATTTCTTTCAAAGGTCAAAGCCACGTAAGCCTCATCGAGATACCTGAAATAAGGAAGATTTGGGAACGAAGATCGAAATTGTCCAAGACTAGATTGAGTAAGACGGTGGATATCATACCGACAGGTGGTATTCCTATACTACGAGAGAAAGTTCCATCCTTTTTAAAAATAGGTAATGACAAGAATGAGGAAAGCAATTTCAGAATGAACCTATTATATACCAAAGATTCAAGTTTACGTAAAATAGTTAAGTGATCCGACTGAGAAAAGTTGATTTTGACTAGACTTTTCACTCTACCTACTTCAACTAATTGCTTAGTTAGTTCTCGAAAACTAGAATAGCGTCGAAATCCCAATTCTTCCGACTTCATAAGAGACTTTTTTTCTAAAAACTGAGCCAGTGCTCTTAAGACAAGATCATCCTCGACTAGGCTTGGTAATGGAGCGAACGACATCATAAGATAAGGCCATTATCTCCTTGTGAAGGAACAAGTACCTTGGGTACTCGAGGAAAAAGATCTCTTCCCTGAGGGGAGAGAGTTTATAGCTACCAAAAACTAAAGCAAATTTGATCGTATGAACACGGGACTTTTCCACATTAGGAAAAGAAGAGAAAGAAAAATCCTTATAGATTTGGTCAAGTTCTAAAAAAAGAAGATTGACTTCATTTACTATCGCTATTTTCCTTTTAGTAGAGAGACTTTCGTTCCTATACTGGAAAGTATAGCTACTTTCGTTCCTCTCGCTTCGCTCGAGTACCCAGTTCCTATACTGGAAAGTATAGCTACTTTCGTTCCTAGTGAAAAAATTCCTACAAATCATTGTTTTCCAACTAATCATTATCGCGCTTCCACAAGAAATTAAAATGTTATAACTCATCATTCTAAGTTGTAAGTCAAATGTTTTTCCTCGATCTCTCTTACTCACCTTTCAGTCGAGCTACTTTCGTTCCTCAATCTCCTTACTTTCGTTCCTCTCCCTAAATAATTACTACAAAACTTGCGAGTAACTGTGTACCTCTCCCGAGTCTTTATTCAAAACCTCTCCTAAATAATTACTACAAAACTTGCGAGCTTCTTACTCTCGTAAAAAAGATTTTGAACCCAAACGAATGGGCATTTTCGGGGACTAGCCCGAAAGAAGCCCCGCAAGCCCACGCTTCTTTCACCGGTCCATCCGGATCAGAAATTCGTACATCCGAATCCGAAAAGGACCGGGGCCTCATCGTTTCCAAAGAAAGACGACTACAGTGGTCTCAGTTATAACTATTCTTTTAACTATTATCAGAAAGAAGATACCCCCCATTATTCAGGGAAAGAAAGCCCTACCCTACCCCTTCTAATCATTCCAAAACACCCCTTTTCAATAACCAAACTCATGGGTCTGAGTGAGTGACTGCCTTACCCAGAAGGAAAGTCATTATGAGAAGAAAGCCAACTAGGGTGATAGCACCCTTCATTCTACTTTCCTCGTCAAAAGCTATGTCTTGAGAAAGAATGGATACAGATTCAGCATTCTCGACACAGTCGTAGAAATGTTCTACTGGTAATGGGTTAACATTCAAATATGTGAGATAAGTATGAGAAACCTGTGAAAACAGATCACATGGCGAAAGAAAATCAAAGTAAAGGTGATACTTAATAGCAAAGGAGACAGAAAGAGCAGTTAATAGAAAATGGTGTATTTCACTCCTATTTTGTGTTTTAGGAATAGGCTTCCTTGGACTTGGAAGAGAGGATAAAGTAGTAGTCACGCGACACCGATTTTCGAAAAATTAATGGACCTTTCCTTTGACCTTCCCTTTCGAAGATATCCCCAAGACCACGTTCTTCTTTTACAAACCCGATAGAACTAGAAGACGATGTAGAAAGACTAACCTGCTCATCTTTCTTAGAAGAAAGAGAAAAGACTTTACTTAGTGTATTGATACGAATCATGAACAAGGAATTTATTAAAATAGTTTCTATATGATAGCGAAACTTGGTATACCGGAAAAAAAGAACACAGATGATCCAATCCTGCCGTATCCCAACAGCAACCTTGTTACGAACGATTCAGAAAAGTTTTATACAAAATAGAGTAATAGAGTATAGAAAGGGTCAATTTAGGAGGAAAAAAAGAGTGAAGTACCGGATACGGTTGTATAGGATACAGTGCTCAATACACAAACTGCTAGGCAAGATATAACAAGTTTACTAAGTACTATCTTCTTAAGTTCTCCTTCTTTTAGACCCAAGGGGTCGAAGATGGGTTCGAAGTTGGACCTCACGTTGTTCAACTCAGCACTAATACTCGTAGTGCTAACCCCCGACTTGATGGCATCAGTCTCGAACATGTTT